>NW_020230720.1:235994-254758 GCF_003227715.2 Harpegnathos saltator | reverse complement strand
CCAAATAACGTTTTATTTCTCAACGTAGTCTCCTTTTAGCCTGATACATTTAGTCCACCATTTTTTCCAATTTTTTTATCTTCCAAATAATAGGTTTTCTCAAGGCTCCAAAATAGGCGTTTGTTTCAATGATGACCTCTTCATCGACCCAAATCTCTTACCGCCCAGCCATTTCTTCAGGTTTGGAAACAGGAAATAGTCGCAGGGGCTAAATCTGGTGAATATCCTGCATCGGGTAGCAGTTTCATAGCCGAATTTATGGATTTTTGCCATGGTGACTACACAGTGTGCACCCGTGCATTGTCTGATGGAACAGTACTTTTTTCTTCGCCAAACTGCGGTCGTTTTTGCTTCAAATCATATCGAATCTGTCCAAAAGCTCTGAATAATATTCGCCGGTGATCGTTTTACCCTTTTCAAGGTAATCGAAATGTGTAAGCGAGCAGATGATTTCGTTATGAAACATTAAATTTATAAGCGGCCGTATGAAATTAACAAATGTTAATTTGCAAGACATAGAAACAAATACAAGAGATACAGAAGATGCAATAATATATCAAAGCCTATGGAACACAATGTGGAAACGAATATAGAAAAGATTATTCATGAGAATACAGAAGATCTGTGTCCAGCATGCAAGAATGGAGATCAACCAAGCGGAGCACATACATGTAATATATGCCATAAAAATGTTCATGCACTTGATGCTTGTTCTGTTCCGCTTGGAGAAGAGGGTTACGGACAGAAAAAAATTTGTAAAAATTGCCACAGAGCAAATGATAAAAATATTCTTGCGTCAAGAGAATTAGAAGATTGGCATGGCTTAGCAACGTTGAAGACGCAACCCAAGGGCAGATACTTACAAAGAAAGAATATTGAAAATGAATTTTTATTAACAGAAATTATCAGTAAGATGCCTATTATTAAAAATGGTGGGAACGTAAATATAAAAGCGGTTATGCTTGGTAAGAGAAAATATTCTTTTACAAATACATGTGCATTTGACAGCATTTTGCAGCTTTTCATCGCAGCATATTTTGATAAAAATAATATTAAAAAATTAATTAATACTGAAAGTAATTACATATTCTTTAAATTGATTCATGATATGGCATCTCATGGTGTACGTAAAGTATGTTATAGGTTACGTGCTGGAATTTTAATGCAAATATTTACAGGTGACAATTTACCTAATAATAGTATTTTAATTAATTGCCAAGTAACTGTCGGCTTTTTATGTAGAAAATTATTTCAGAAATACCCAACATTCCAAGAAATATCAAGATGTTCCAATGATTGTACAGAAAGATCGAAAGTGCTTCCACTGGTCAATATTGAAATTAATACTTTAATACACAAGGATTTTAAGCAATTAGAACAAGATATTAGTATCCTACCACAACGTTGTTGCCAAACAAATTGCGATGGTCCAGTAACTACATCAATATCACATACAGGTATTACTTCAAAACTTCTATAAAATGTACTTTACTATCTATTTTATATAATTATGCGCTATTATCTTACTTAAAATAAAATATTTTAGTTATTAATTAACGTATTAATATTGACTTTTACTTTGTTGCAGAATACTTTATCTTTGAGATTTATTGCAATAATGAAGAGTCATGGAATGTCTCTTTAGAGGATATTCCAAAATATATAAAATTTTCCTTCATGAAAGCAGAGCATTCTTTGGTAGGAATCGTGAATTACAAATTACCTATGACGCACACCAGACAATCACGTGAGGAAGATATTGGACATTATGTTGCAATATGCCATCGAAAAAATAATACATGGGTACACTACGATGATTGCAAGAAATCGGAAAGCAAATTAAGTGAAAAACACATAGTCTGCCCACACCTTATTTTATATTCTATTTATATATATATACTTTCTTTTATTTTTCTTTATATTTCTTTTATTTATACACACACACACATATGCGTGTGATCTATCTATATGTATATATATATATATCTATATGTATATATGTATGCATGTAAATATATATTTTATATTTTTATATATTTACTTTTTGTAATATTTCTTCAGTACATATGATTTATAATGAAATGTATATATATATATAAGTTGAATCATTTTAATAATTACCCAATCCAATCGATTATGATTAGAAAAGCATTTTTTTACAAAACTTGTCCACTTCCACGGAGGAAATAAAAACTTAGAAACATTTTTTAAAAAATGATAAGCAACTGGAATGGTGTGTCAAAATGAGCCACGCATATATGGAAAAGCAATGATTTTAAAAATAAATAGATATTACATAACAGACAATATAATAAATAATAATAATTTTATAATATAAGTTCTCTCGTGGATAGTCATCCTTGAGATGATATATTTTTTATAACTTTTGATTGGCGTTATATTTTTGATATCTCATAATTGTTTCTTGACGCACTTAATTAGCACCTAATTTTGACACAATTGGTTTTCGGTTTTACGTGTTGGTTAAAGGTTTGTTTCATTTGGGGGCGGCTGCGTTAACGTTAACCTAGTCCCCCCTCCCATTATTTTATTTCTTTTCTGCCAAACTACGCGAACACCAAATTCAACATTTAGATATCTCGACAAGGCATCAAAAGACGAGCGTTTTGAGACCCATATCGTGAGAGCACTTAATTTTTTAAGACAGGTTCTCTCTTGTCATCTGCATGTCCCGCCGACGTTTAAGTGGGAATTTTTGAGAACGGGACGAGCACCTAATTCGACGTTTGGATATCTAAACAATTCATAAAAAACGAGTGTTTTGAGACCAGTATTGTGAGAGCACCTAACTTTTTAAGACAGGTTCTCTCTTGTCACCTGCATGTCCCGCCGACGTGTAAGTGCGAATTTTTGAAAACGGGACGAGCACCTAATTCGACGTTCGGATATCTAAACAATACATAAAAAAAGGAATGTTTTGAGACCCATATCGTGAGATAATTTTTAAGACAGGTTTTCTCTTGTGACCTGTATTGCCCGCCGACGTTTAAGTGCGAATTTTTGCAAAACGGGGCAAGCACTTAATTCGGCACTTGGGTATCTCGACAGTGCGTGGAGAGACGTGTAATTTGATACCATAGCCACGAGAGCAGCTAATTTTATAATATAAGTTCACTCTTGGACAGTCATCGTTGAGATGACATATTTATTTTGTTATAACTTTTGAACGGCGATATATTTTTAATATCCGTAAATTGTCTCTTGGAGCACTTAATTAGCACCTAATTTTAACATAATTTGTTTTCGATTTTACGTGTTGGTTGTACGTTTTCTTATTTGGGGGGCTAAGTTAACGTTAAGCTAGCCCCCCCCATTATTTTATTTTTTTTCTGCCAAACCGCGCGAGCACCAAATTCGGGATTGTAGCACCTAATTAGCACTTAATTTTGCACGTAATAGATATTTTATTTTCGATGTGGGGGGGGCTAACTTAATGGAAGTGCGGCCGATTGCGCACGCTGCCCGACTCGTGGAAACGTCGCACCGTCGCCAATACCATTCTACTGCACAGCGATCGTCCGCTAATACCGTCACCGGCGGAAGGTGCCTCTTGCCCGGTCGCCGTCGATTCCGCCTCGCTCTCGTTGTGCTTGGCGTTGTTTCCGCGCCAAATGGACATGACGCGACGCACGTCTCCGCCGCATCGATACCACAGGCGCACCAGTGTCACTCGATCGGCCAGAGACAGTCTACCGCGATTGATGCTTCTGCGTGATATTTTTTGCTCATTGTTGGCGATGATGCGCAATACGCCTCGTGGCGTATTGCGCATCATCTTTATCGTCCGACGATTCGGCGTCCGATGATGCCTGCCGCACGTTCGACATCTGCGCAAATACACACAGATGAAGACGAACGCCTCGTGATATTTGTGCGCGTTTTGTCGGATTCTCAGAATGAAAAAAAATATTTTATTTTTCATGATTCGACAATGTTTGTCGCGTATGGCGCGTCAAGAAGGCGCGTGTATTCGTAGAAACGAAAATCAAACATTGCTCGAGTATAAAAAACGAGCCGATCGTACGGTCGAGCACCAATTCGCTCTGATCCGCAGTTCTCTCAGCTCAGTACTCGCGCAGCACAATCGACTCGTAGTCTTCTACGCTCGGAAACAAAAGAACGAGACTTTCGATTCATCACCGCAGCCAACATCATGGATAAGAACACGTTCGCGATACTTGCCGTGGCCCTCGTCCTTTCGACAATTTGCAACGTTTTCACGGCAACCAGTACCGCTATGACCGCAGCCACCGACGACATTTCGGACGACCGTGAGCCGACGATCGAGGAGCTGTTGCAACGCATAATCGCGCGAGATTTGTCGCACGCTATAGAGGATGCTCGGAAGCGCGAACCGAGCGGCAACTGGCAGGTATGGACACGCGTACCAAGCGAACGAAATTGCAGCGAGTACATTGCGCTACTGTTCGAAGGACGAGCTGCGAACGACGATCGCTCGCGACTACTGTCCTCGTATTCGCCGCTCAAGTACACGTCGCTCACTGCGGACGGCATGAGACGCGTATTGACGTTACTTGAGCGATACTGCTCAAACGATCCGACGAGCCATCGGATCCTTCATGTCATCGCGACCATCGGCGATGAAACAATGTTGCAAAATGTACGCGTGACTCTGCAGCGTGGCGCTTGCGGTGTGTCTCTGAACGAAAAATTAACGTACAGTTGGGAACTCGGTGCGTGCGACTTTGTGGAAAACACGTGCTGCTATCCGGCCCGTCGCGCCGTTGACGGTCGCGGTTGTCTCAATGTTCGCAAGGAGCCAACAAGCCCGAAAGACAGCATCACGGCCACCACTGAGACGGGTACCGTCGAAACATCATCCGCTACATCGTCGCGAGCATTTACGTCCGACGAGGGTGTTCACCGAACGAGCTATATTTGCTCGTCGTACATAAAGTGTGACCTCGTGACGTGTCCGTCCGGGGAACTGTTTGACAACACCGTCAACATGTGCGTTTCAACCGACGATGCGATATGTTGTACGGAGGAACGACAAAAGATCGTTTCAACCACTTTGGCCACAACGACGACGACCGCGGCTGTCACGAAAGGCATCACCACGACCACCACTATCAAACCGGATCCATGCGCGTCGCTGGACGATGATGAAAACGCAAATTTACCGAATCCCGAGAGCAAGCTACATCCAGTGTCGCATAGGCATCGAGCCGCGCGTGGTTGAATGCCCTACCGGTTTATAGTTCAATCCAGTGACTGAATTTTGGGATTTACCGGAGAACGTAGTCGAGTGATAATAACTTTTTTTCGCAGCGATAGTTCACCCGATGAAAATGTATCGTTGTGTCGCGCACAATATGACATGAAAAAATGTAAAATAAAATATCTTCAGAAAAAAATGGGTTTATTCGTATCTACACGTACAAATTACACCGCCACCGCGCGACGAAATGCCTCGTTATATTCATTTTATTCCATCGTTCGTACGATTAAAGCTATCGTTCGTACGATCAAAGCTACATCAGCGCAAACTGCGCAATAAATGCGACGTCAGCAATTCAACACGCTTGACTCGATCGCGATCGACTCCGAGACGCGAGCGCACAGTTGTACAAATGAGCATATGAGCAATTGCACAAATGTACATTTGTGCAAATGTTCGACGTTCACTCGACGTTTGGAGACGCGAGCGCACAAATGTACAATTGTACAGTAGTAACGTTCTCCTGTACGTAGTACGGAGCAGTAGCGTTCCCTGTCCTATTGTACCTCTGACTGCTCCGTACTACGTACTGTACAATAGTACCGGCCGCGCGACGGAACGCCTCGTTATATACATTTAACCCCTTCCATACCAGACCTTTTGTACAAAAGTGGGAGCGTGCTAAACGTCGCTTATTGGTCAATCTGTTTCTCTAGTACGGAGCAGGGGGAGTAATTGACACTTCGTTACAAGTTGACATTCGCACCGTAATGCAGAAATGGGTTAAAACAAAATACTCGCAATGTCTTTAGCAAATGGGTTTATTCGTATCTACACGTACGCATTGCACCGCCAGCACGCAATGTCAGTCGTTGTCGCGGATCACGGTCGAGGGCAATTTCGCTCGCTGTTGCGACGGCGGATCGTACTCCGCGTACTTGTCCGGCGGCGTGATCGGCTCGTATTGCGTCGCGCGTGACAACACCTCGGTGTACGACAACAACGAAAGCGTGACTCGAATCTCGCGATCGTTGCCGCGCGCGTTTGACGATGATGTCACGCATTCGGCCACGTACGCCTCGTACGTGGTGCCCGAGCGTTCAAAGTAACTGCAGACGCAGCGGCGCTATAATCGTGCGGTTGAAACTCGCAAAATCGCCCGGTACCCAGTAGCGACAGACGCGACGAATCTCCGAATCGTGATCGACGACTCGACTTCCGCGCGTCGCATAATCCACCGAATCGTGCAGGAACGCATCGAACAGACGCACCGTGGCCTCGCTCGTGCTGACGTAGCCCATGAACACGGCGGCGCACCGACGGCGAAACGCATCGTCCAGATTGCTCAACCGATTGGTCGTGAATATGCTAAACACTCCGTAGTTGTCCGTGCCGTCGTTCTGTTCGAGAATCGTGAGAAATCGCGTGAGAAGACTGTACTCGCCGCTCGTGACGCTGGCGTTACTGTGATTCTTCACCAGGCCATCCACCTCGTCCAGCAGCAGCACCTCATTGCGTTCGGTGATGTGAACGAGAGCGCGCATCTTTCGATACAACGCGCGCATATTCTTCTCGGTCTCGCTGCGATACGCCGACAGTAAATTTTCCGCAGTAACAAACGCTAGATCGAGCGAGCAATCGCGCGTGCCGCTGCCGTTTTACCGGTGCCGGGCGGTCCGTATAGAATCACATTGGCGCCCGCTCGCGCGCTCGCTTGTTTAGCGGCGGCACCGCCGTTGTCGTCACCGGCCACGACGCACAGTGTGCCGAAAGCCCCGAAAAGTGGCCAAAATTAATTATGGCTGAACCAGGAAGGTTAGCCAAAAACTGATAATTGGAAATAGAACCGTAGCATGAAGAGTCATTTTTCCCGTAAAAAGGAAGTTGCAAAAATCAATGTTGCAATGAATTGTTATAAACAAATAACTAAATAATGACTGTAGAACAAAACTGATTACGCTACTCGATTCTACGGGAAAAAATACGAAAGTAACATAATAGCGTAATAACTAAATAATATTGACATATTGTTTAAATAAATAACACGTATATTTTTGTTTCTATATTTTTGTATTATTTTATGATATATAGTTATTCATCATACAATAAAACTGTATCTTCCAAAGTTGGAGCTGCTAACAATTCAAGAACTTCTGTAGGAAAAGGATCAGCTTTTTTAACAGAAGTTTGTTTAAAGGACGAAATGACAGGGTCTGAGGAAAGCAAAAGTCTTTTAAATAAATCCTCGTTCGTCGCGATTCTCGACATTTTTCGGGTATGATATTCTCTTATATCTCTACAATCCTTATTCCTAGTTTCTTGAGCTTCCTCAGAAAGAAGACCAATCGGTAAAATACATGCTGATATTATGCTAGCCCCATGTACAAGTAATTTATGTACAGAAGCGGGCATAAAGTACCAGCTATACAAACGGACGTATAGTTGAGCTGTCTCGGAACAATAGGTACCAAATTTCTGCTCATCTATAGCAAAACCAGAGGATATTGTTCTTAAAATTACGGCAAATCTATTAATTAGAGTTTCATCAACTCCACTAATTTCGCTAGATAATTTAGAATTAACAAAGAACCTGCGAGCCGTATTGCCGTCATTTGTTGTCCCGCTGCCCTGCTTTGGAACGTCAATGGTTAATCCCATTTTATTTTTAAAATCTTCTTGAACAATCTTTTTTCTCTCTTTCAGTTTACATTTATCGCTTTCGGTCTTCACTTGCCATTGTTTTATTTCTATTCGATATGAGATATGGAGAAGACATTCGAAACATCTTATCCAACAATGGAGAGGGGAAACACCAAATTGTAAGGTTTTATCATCCAATGGGCGAGTGTTAATAATGTCTAATTTATTCATGTCTTTTGGAGTAGCTCCACATACGTGACATGTAGCAGTAGACTTTCCTGTAAGAGCACTCCACACTTTTCCGTCAGCCATAGTTAGACTCAAGCGGCACTTTACTGTAATCTTCACAGGATCGGTTATAATAACCGGTGTTAATGCAGAAATACAAGATTCAATATAATTTCTCTCTTTTATTATTACGGTATTTGTTTCTTTCATAAATTGTAGGCGTATCGGTCTACAAAAATGTTTGGAAGAAGGTTGTTTGTTTCTCCATAAAATAAGTAACTGACCATCAGCGGATAATGTTTGCAATTGCAAAGGCACAAGCCATGTAACAAACAGAGAAGTGTCAGAAGATTCTTTATTTTCAGAAAACTTTTGTTTATATAACGACTGACCTGAACTGCCATCAAAACCCCATTTCAAAAGCAATTCTGCTTTTTGTAGTAATGTGGGATTTATTGAGTCTAACACAAGTTGAGAAACATTAACAAGCCGGGAAACGGTATGATCTAGTAAAGACTGCAATTGTACTTGTGCGGATGTCTCTGTAATAACAATGTTCTCTGGATAACAGAGAGTTTTTGCATTCAATATTTTGTGATAATTGGGATAAATATCAGCACCTCTCTCTTTGGCACCGATACGTAATGTTTTATATTGGTCAACTGAAAATCGGCAGTTAATAATCAGAGCAAGAGCTTCCTCCTCTGTGTAGGGATGGACAACAGGAGCTTTTGAGACGGACTTATTGGATATACTTTCTAATATCAAGTTTGCTACTCTTTCATTCCCTTCTTTCCGCAGGCTCGTACATGTTGCAACAGCTAATATATTAGACGAGTGCAAAGCTGATAGGTCTGAAGATTTTTTTCTCTTCGTGCGATCACTACTCTCTTCATAAGAGAGTTTTGGACGACCACGTTTCGTAATATTGTTTTCAACATTTTGGTATTTTTGCAAAGATAGAATAGAAGGTGGAAGATTAAATTCTTTTTCGAGCCACGTTTTATTTTTTAATAAAAATTCATCGAAATTTGTACGATATTTAGATTGTTTTTCTTTAAATCTTGATACGAATGAAGTGACATACTTTTGTAAATCTCTTTTTATTTTAGGAGAACATTGTTCCAATTTTATTATTTCTAAAATGTATTTTTGTAAATAATTATTATATTCAGTTTGACGAAGTTCTCGGACAGCTTCAACAAGCTGTTTATTAGTAAAAGATGTCATTATTAAAAAGACAAGTATTCAATATTATTGAAAAAACGTATGTTTGTATATTTTATCGTATACCAAACCTCGATCACCATGACTCACCGGCATGAAGAGCCGCATAAGAGTACAACCTCTCAGAGATGGATCGTGAAGACGATCGCTACTAAGTTGTTTAAAGAGGGCTGTGAAAACGGCCGCGATATTAAGTCTCATCAAGGAGACTTAGCGCAAAATCGCATGTACGCGATATCACAAAACTACGACTATAACGGAAGTCGCGACCGTATCCTTTTGTACGAGCGACTTATGACGGATGCCGTTACCGCTGCACACTTGTCGGCGGGCAGAAGTCGGAATAAAGTCGAGACAGCGACCGCCTCCTCTTAAGTACTATACGTATACGATTATAGTGAAAAGAAAATAGTCTGACTCTAATTGTACACGTGCGTAGTGTTCCTTTGACATTATAACCATAGAAATCAATTGGAGAACTTTTATAAAAAATGCGATTACTGGAAGCCGGATGGCTCGAGGAAAGCTGGACGGTTGGGATGCAGGAGCGTTGGAATGCAGGAGTGCACTAGGAGGCTGGAGTGCTCGAGGATGGCTGGTGGTTGAGATCGCAGAAACGCAGGAGCGCGGATGTGCTGACGCGCAGGGACACAGGAACGCAGGATGTGCAGACGCACAGGAATACAAGAACGCAGGATGTGCAGATGCGCAGGAACACAGGAAAGAAGGATGTGCAGACGCGCAGGAACACAGAAACACAGGATGACAGCCAGAGGCCGGGCCTCCCGAGGAAAACCAGTCGGCAGGAACGCAGGCAAACCTTGAAAACATTCACAAATTCGACAACCCATCCAAGCACAAATCACTTTTCTTATCACGACACCAAACTTTGCATACGAACCTGGAGAAAAGAAGCGAAAAAATGAAGGAGCTCGTTGTTGATTGCGAGAGTCGTTCCTCACAACCGAACTGCTTTTCTTTTCTTTCTTCTTCTTTTTTTTTCTTGCCGCCATCCATTCCCAAACAATACGCAACTCGATTTTAACGTCGAGAAAACGTCGCCGCGGTGCGGCGAGTGCCATGTATTAACGCGCGGAAGCTCGTGAGTGAAATCGCGAGCGAGGAAGCGCGGACGCGAGGAAAATAGCACTATACGCGCTACACCCATTACCCATAAGGATTCCCATTTCTACCTAGGGGGAGATTTCTGTCACAGTAATGTTATAAAATAGTTTATAAAATAGTTTATATATATAAAAACAAAGCAACAAAAAATATTTATTTTATATAACCTTTACCTTTTATATTTATAATTTTCATATTTATATTTTTTATTGTTATTAGTTTTTTATATTTATATTGTTTATGTTGTTTATCAATTTATGATTTGTTTATTTTACGTTAAAAACTACAATTTTCCCCGTAAATGTTCACGGTAAACATTTTTTGTCATATACGTAACATATATGTTAAATGTTATGTACAGAGATGGTTCTGCTACATATATAAGCTTTGTTGCGTTTCAGATATGTAACAAAAGTCAGATATATAGCAGAAACATCTCTGTGTATAACATTAAACATATATGTTACATATTCGACATAAAATGTTTACTAGGTTGCATTATTAAACAGTTGTTATCGCGTTCGAAATAAATAAAAGTTTAAAGTTTGTGGTTAATTGTTAGTTTGTTTGCCAACGTCATAAATTTAACTAGAGTAAATTATTTTGGTCGACAATTTAATTTTGATATGAATCGGTATTATCTACAACTGAGAGGATTTGACCGTAAGCGTATAAAGTATGGACCGCTGCTCATAAAATTTATCATATCTTTGTAACCGCTGGATACCGCTGTTTCTACTTCTGTATAAACATTAATAAACATCCTACCTTTGTTTTAACAAAAGTACAACGTTGTGGCAGATCGTGAATTTTTTGTATGCCACGAAATAGATGATAGACAGTATATAAAATATAACTTCTTTACATTTAATTGTTATGTGATATATATAAGACATTCTAATATTATTTTCCTTGTAAATGAAAGTAAACGGATCAGATATTAAACAGGAAAAGTCATTTTGATCATGGAAACTTTTTCGAAGCAAAATCAGGTATATCATTCTGAGGATTATAATCGTGCTATTTCTTACATCTCAATATATATAACTTTCATTCTACATATCTTCGTTATACAGTCGAATTCCGACATACTTTAACTACAATTGATTAATTTGGACCTTCTCGAAAATATACTGTAAAGGAGAACCAAAAATTACGATTTTCATTTTTTTCTATTTTGGCCACGTTTAACGACTTTCGGCACACTGTGCGACGCCGCCGTTACTACCGCTGATGACAAAGTACGCGTTGAGCAATTGCGCATGCTGATCCTCGTAACCGGGCAAATCGGTGAGCGACACGTTCAGACTCTCGTGCGCGATGTACTCGTACAGCCTGTCGGTGCGCGTACGCGGATCGCCGTCGTCCGCGGAATCGTCACCCGCGGCATCGCTGTCCCGCGCGTCGTCCAAACGGCGTCGCGCTCGTTCGATGTCGGCGTGAATGTTTCGTACGGTGCCGAGCGACACCGCCAAGTCGGCGAAACCGCTCAATTGCATAGATCGCAACGGCAGCGTTTGCATACATCGAGCGACCACTTCGCTGCGCAGAAGTCGATCCGTTTGATCGACGATGAAGCGGTCGTAGCGCGCGGCGTACTGCGCTACCAGTGTACCGAGGGCCACGTGTCTATCAGCGGCTGCCCCGTTATCGGTACATTCCAGTTCGAGTATCAGTCGGGCCTCCCGATTGTACGCGCGCACAAAGTCTTCGGTCGCGCGATTGTACGCCGAGGTCGCCACATTTTCGGTGGAATCGGCGGCGATACCCTGCGACGTCATCCAGGTAGCAAAAAATTACCGCGCGCTAGCGGCGCGGCGCGATCGATGTGACCATGAGAGCGCGATTATTTCCCAGCGGGAAACAACATGGCCGCCACGTGAGCCGACACTACGGACTTACTGATCTCGTCGGCGATCACAGCCACACCGATGCGCAGCGTTTCGAGAGTTTTGCCGTTGAACAGCTGGTTCAGTCGCTCGTTGCTCTGCACCTTTGTCTGACCGACAAAGTACACGAACGTTAGGATGAGCGCTATAATCACCAGTACGCACAGAGTAGCGCTCGCGCCCATGACGCGACGACGGTCGACCGCTAGCGGTGCTTTCTCTCGATCGAAGAATCGAACGACAGTCGATGCAGCGCGTGAAAAAAAAACTGGGTCGATTAGTGAGCCGCAGCGTCTTACCTTTTTGAGCGTTCGGAGGCGACCTCACTGGTTCCTATTTCACGAGCGCGAGACGTACACGGGGAACCACACGGATCCCATTCGAGACAAAACGGGGAACCGCTCAAGGATTACAGAGTGTTCCCCGAATTCGTCAAAATGGTTAAAAGAACCGCATTTTTTGTCATTTTGTCATTGGCGATTTTCGGGAACCACTCGGGATCCTTGGCGCTGCACTCATTCGGCACGATCACGCGTAAAAATAGGATCCACTCGAGTATGCAATCAGCACCGAATAGAATCCACACGTACCTCGAAATAGGATCCACCGCGAGGCGAAATGGGATCCACTCGAATCCGCGCACGCGAAACCGGTCGCTGACGATCGAAGCGCGAGACACGTCCGTCTCAGTCGTTGATGATCGAGGCGCGAGATTATTTTGAAATTCTCGACACCATGTCGAATAGATCACGCTCGCTCGTCGGTGAGGAATGTTGCGATGGTGCGAGTGCGCAGCACACTGCTGCGCGCATCGCCACTCGGACGCTCGACGGCGCTTTATCGGTCCGCGACACCCACAGGGCTCGGGCCTCGACGTAGCCGGCGATCGCGGAGTTTTCGGCGTGACGATCGCGATAGGAATCCTCGCGAACGACTCCGGCGTTGTTCTCGAACGCGACAGCATCGTGCCACAGTGCGATCGAACCGTCGAAATCGAGGCAGGGCACGCCGCCGCTCTTCGCGTTGCTCGAAGAAGCGGGTCCTCTGACCGGTGCCGATTGCGCGTCGACAATGTCGCTGAGCGCGACGAACGAGGTCGCGCGTTTGCGAGGTTGTCGCGCCACGCGAATCATCGCGTCTTCGCGCAGCGTTCCACACGCTGCGTCTCACCGGATATATACCGATGGCACGATGAACATCGCCGCACCAATCCAACAAGGATATTAGCAGCGACCAGGCCTCGACCGGCGACTCGAATCGATGATCCAACAATTTTTCACCGTGCAGGCGCGATGTCTCGGCAAAGTCGACGCGATCGGCGGCACTGCCACCGCACGACAGTTCGATATCGCCGAGCCACTCGGGACGCGCGAACCGACACTCCGCGGTCGGACGTTCGAGCATCAGCAACACGGACATTTACGCCGACGAGACATCGTCTCGATCGTTATCGCTCGCGCACGATTCGCTCCGCGCTCGACGCATCTCGACGCGAAGCGATCCGCGCGAATCGGCGCCGTCGCTCACCGTGACAAGGGACGCGCGCGTCGAGCGGTACGACGCGCTGAACGCGTAACGAGCGACTGTGTCGCCGTACGGTCTGCTCGGATAAGTGACCGTCGCTCGAGTCACGTGTCGTCGTCGGTCTAGAAAATCGCAACTGCTGTAGTAGCGCGCGTCGTAGATGAGTCGCATCAGGCGTCGATACGTGTTCAGAATGGAGCGTCGTCCGCCGCCGGTGAATAGCGCCCGATTGGTCGCGGCGAAGATTGCGATCTCGCGGCATGAATCGGACCACGCGCAAACAGCGGCGCGCTCGTTATCGCGATCGCGTTTCCGCGCAGCGGCGATCGCGGTTGTCGCGCCGTCGGCTCCTCGATGCGATCGCGCCGAACCAGCAATGGATCTTTGCTCAACTGACGACCGAGATCGCTGAGAGTCCAGTCGGTAGCGGTGGTTGCGGAGATTGCACCGTCGCGCGAATTTCCGTTCGGGAACGCGGTCGTCGAGTTCGCGCCCGCCGCGACAAACACTCGGTCAAACAGCGAACTGTGAATGTCGCACAGGCGGCGGGCCTGGTGACGACTTTGCGTCGCGCTGCTGCTCGACAACTCGTGGCGAGCCATCGCAAAAGTGGCGCATAGAGAACGGATCGTTTCGCGACGTGGCTTAATCCCCGAGGATCACCTCGAGCCGTCGTCGCCATCTATACCGGTGACCGCGGAGTCGGACTCGGCGCAGCCGAGCGAATCGTCCAGCATCGCGGTCATCGCGGCGTCGAAAGGTGCGAAGAACACACACAGCGCGTCGTCGCGCGATCGCACGGCGTATCGCCGCGTCTCCGCGGTCATCGCGACGGACGTCGCCGACTCCTCGCGACCATTGTCCGAAACGACGGCGCCGTCGGCGTTTGCCGATTCCGCGGATCTGTCGAGCGGAAAGAGCACGTAATACGGATCGAGTCGCGGCGTGCGTTCTCGGGTCCGCAGTCGCAGCCACGCCATGGCGTACTCGTCAAACACGCTGTTTTGCTGCTCGACGTTGTAGTGACCCGGGTCCCAGCCGAACATCACCGCTATGTCCAGCACAAACGACAGCAATTCAATCATGGCGACTATCACGCCCACGCCGGTGGCCACGGATCCGAGCGACAGCATGACGCGCGTGCTCAGCGAGGTGAGCGCGATCGACAGCATTCTCGCGGTGGACGCGCGTACCGCGAGACCGAGAAGGATGTGCGACGCTACGCCGCCGAGTCGCTGCCCGGTGAATCGAAGAGCTCGGTTGTACGCCGACCGCATCAATCGCGTCATCCACGTTTCGCACAACACGGTGCCCGCTAGCGCGCCCGTTTCCTCCAGCAGCGTCTGGATCGTGCTAATCATGCTCTCCATGCTGGATCGTCTCGAGTCGCGCAACGTCACACTTGCGTATAGTCGATCAAAGTTCAACACGCGGCGATGGCGAGCACCCTCGTCGTCGTCGTCGCGATCGACTGCGCGCCGTTTGCGCGACGAGTCGCCACGCTGCTGCTGCGCGTCTTGGTCGTGACGGCGCGGCGTTGAATCGTCATCGTCGTCCAGCTACGATCCGTCGAACGGTCGGTCGAGGAATGAGCGATGCGCGAGTCTCGACGGGTGCGTTTTGCGCTGCAGCAACGCTCGAGCCAAGCTGCGCGCGTCGATATTCGCGAGCGAGTGCGACCCGTGGTTTCGCGCCGCGACTGCATCGCGTTGTTCGCGAACGCGCCGCGATCGCCGCTCGCCGCCGCGCTCATTCGCGAACGCATAGTCCAGAGGGATGGCGCGCTCAACGCGGCCGCCGTCGCAATTCGTCCAGACGACATCCCGCGAAGTGACACCCAGATCGGACAGCAGAACGTTAGGTGGCGGACACACCCACGAACGATCCACGTCGCGAAACCACGCGACGCGCGACAATCCTCGCGCTCCGGTGCGATCTCGGGCCGTGACGACAACGCGGGGAACGTTTCATCGCATCGATCGCCGCCATGCACCGCGTGGCGAGCCAAACATATCAGCGTCGAACCGAGAAACGTGTACGACAGTATTTGCTCCTACCATGGCACGGTGCAGGAGCGCGACTCAGCGTCGAATCCCTTGTCGAAGGCCGCGCAATACGACGAGCTCAAGCGACCGGTCGTGGCGAACCGGCGGTCGAGCTGTTCGTCGTGGTCGCAACGAGAGTCGGTGTTCACTTGGCCGCGAACTAGATCGTCCCCGAGAGCGAAATTGCTCACGCGACACTCGTCGCTCTTGTCGCGAGCGCTGCGCGCCTACGGCTGCGTGACGAATGCTCGCAGGCCAATGTCCGCGTGTTCGTACGTGTTCGTTTCGGGGTGTGTACTCGAACAGACCAATGTTCGTCCGTTGCGTGTCGATGAGCTTCGCCGGTTTGAGCGATGAGTCAGTTGTTGGTGCCGTCGTCGTCGTGCTGTTGACGCTTGCGTGCGTCGAGTGGACGATTCGTCGATGATACGAACCGTCGCGAACATACATGACGTCGTACTCGTTTGTGGCATATTGCGCGTTGGTCAAAGGAGGACCGTTATCGTCCGTCGTTGTGATCGTCGCGTCGTCGTCATCGTCTCGTCGAACGGTCGTGGCGTTCAAACGATGCAGAAAGAAGCACGCCGACTCGCACGCCGTGACCGTTGTCGAGTCACCGGACGGAAATAACTTGGGGACATTGCGTGTGTCGCACAGACGACTCGCCGTTCGACGGATACGCGTTGTGGCAACGCATGAATCGGCACGCGTCCTTGGCGTTCATCCAGCGCAGCGTCACCACCAGCGCGGCATCGGCCATCGATTCGTCGTACGCGTAGTCCTCGAACGGATCGGCGCGACGCACGCGAATCTCGATCTTTGTCGCGATCGACAGATAGGACAGGGCCAAATTCCACAGATGCAGCAATAGAGCTCGATTGTCCACATACGCGTTGGCCTGGGTCTCGTAGTAACGCATGTACACGGTCTCGGCTATTTTGGACCGCGACATTTTTTTCGGGGGGTCCTCTTTTGCTAATCTAATCGTGCACACGCGATAACCGATGGAGCGGTTGACCACTCGAACCAAGGGTCGAGAAATCAACGATACAAAGTAGAGCGAACGAGAGATGGCCGAATTATCGGCGAAGGCTTATCTCCGGTCGTATAATCGATCAGTGTCATCGTGCTCGAAGAGTATCGCTCAGCCAGCAAAGATTCGAGCGATACAACGACTCGCGTGCGGTGCGATTCGACGCAGACGCGGTCGTCCGACTCGGCGTCGCGCATAAACGAACGCACCAGTTCGAGGCGACCGCACTCTAGACAACCGGCGCTGTACACCGCAGCGGACGACCCCACGGTGTCTTCGTACGAGATCGCGTCGATCGGACGCGGCTTCAGCATCAGCACCGAACATTCGTTTCGTCGACAACGAGCGACTCCGCCGCGGGTATTGGTCAAAAAGTAAAACTGGTCGTTCGGACGATAGTACACGTACCATTCTAGTGGATGTACGATGATCAGTCCGTCGCGTTTGCGCCGAAACACCTCGGCTCGCAACATCGACGGACCGACATTGTCGACGTACTCGCCGAGAACGCGTTCCGCCGCACGCTGACCCAGCCACCAGGAATTTTGAGCCAATGACAAACGAGCGAGTGAAACGCTTTTCTCCGCGGCGTTCTTGCCGCGCAACGAAGACGCGTCGATTAATCGCGCTTCGTCAAAGATCAAACGCGCGCTCGCGATATACGACAAAACGCGCGCCGTGACGATCGAGATCGCCGCGATCGCGAATAGCGCAAACGGACCCATGGATGTATATCTTCCGGGCGATCGTCACCTATCGTCGACGCGCCGCGGTGTATCGCACCGAGTACTGCGAATCGTCGTCGGATGTGATCAATGGTTCCGAAACGATCTCGGCGCGATCGCCGTATCGCGATAACAACGACGACGATGAAACTGACTCGCTGTTGGTAGTCGCGGGATCGTCCTCTGTACGATTGCTCTTTCGCTAATCAGGTGCTCGCGTCCTCGTTGGGCCGACGATGTAACTCAATGACGTGATTCTCTGTTACGACACACAAACGACCCAAGACGGCGCGGTTCGCGCAATCGTCATTGCGTCGGGGAGGAAAAATGATAATTTGCGCACATTACGCGACACTTACACAACAATGACACATTGAGCGCAACAACACTGAACGGAAACAAATATGCGAATCATCTACCGCGCAGAGCCATCGAACACGCCTGAGCGGCGGCGTTTCGATCTCGCTCCTCGCGCTCCTCCTTCTCGGTGCTGGTGAACGAACTGATGATCGCGTTGTCGAATACCGAGAAACACGACTGCTTGCTGACCACGAGCGCGCCGGAGAATATTGTCAAAGAGCTGCACAGAAACACCACAAAATTCTTATTCCAGGAGAGAATCAACGCGCTCAGCAGCACGATGGCCAACAAGCATATAATGTACGTCATATTTCGCGTGTTCCACAACACCATCTTGCAGTCGGACCACGTCACCGACATCTTGGTCAGACCGGGTGCCAGCGTGCGACGAAGGTTGTTGAACGTATCGCGAACATTCAAACGCTCGTTCTCGCGATGATCGTTATCGCCGCCCGACATTTGCGCGACTCGTGTCGAACCGAGAGAGATGGGAAGAGAACGAAACTCTGAACACGGTAGTTGCGATTGTCTCCTTTCTCTCTTATTAGGTAACGAGAAAAAATGGAGCGGAGAAAACGATCATCGCGAAATCACATTTTTTACGCGTTTATTACCAGATCTCGCGGTGCTGCTACAGTGTTGGCGCCTCCTTCTTGAAACTGATCGGCCAGGTACAGTATCGACAGTTCACCCTGAGCAGCACGTCTCGCATCGATCGCTCCGTGAATCGCATCATCGTTTTCCTCGTTATCGCGCGTTGCGGTC
>NW_020230720.1:0-235358 GCF_003227715.2 Harpegnathos saltator | reverse complement strand
CGACGATGTCGCAGACGCGGAATACCGTAGCGATCGACGCTTGTCGCACAGCGCGAAACAAATCGTCGAGCCAGTGCTCGGGTGACGAGTAATTGCTGCGGATCGCTAAATCGGACGCCTCCGGATCGGCCGCTGCGGCGCCGTCGCCCAGCGGTCTCCTCCTCGCGATGACCGCGACCGCCGCGACGCGTGCCGTATTGCGCGCATATCAGTCGATGCGGCGCGATGGACGAGTGAAACCGCGTGGTACATTCCGGCCGTTTTGGGAGGAAAACGCGCAGTCGTGCGCTCGATTTGGACGCGCGGTCGTTGGACGAGACGGCGCGCGTTATTGCCGTACAAACAGCCCCAGGTACACGGCCAGTATGAGAACGCGCACCCGGTGTACATGTACGAGGCCGAATCGCCCACGCTCGCGTCGACGTATCGCTCGCGCTCACGCGCCACGTATCGTCTTCGGCCGCCTCGTCGTCGAAAATGGTCGTAGTCGCTGGCGGTAAACGCGATCCGTTGCCGCTGCGAGGTCGCGATCGAGTTGTCGCTAGGTCGCGATCGGTCGCCCCCTTGTTGCTGAATCCACAGATTCCACACGCTGCGTCTCACCGATACATACCGATGGCGCGATGAACATCGCCGTACCAATTCAACACGGATATCAGCAGCGACCAGGCTTCGACCGGTGACTCGAATCGATGATCCAACAATTTTTCCACCGTGCAGGCGCGATGTCTCGGCAAAGTCGACGCGATCGGCGACACTGCCACCGCACGACAGTTCGATATCGCCGAGCCACTCGGGACGCGCTAACCGACACTCGGCGGTCAGACGTTCGAGCATCAGCGACACGGGACATTGACGCCGACGAGGCATCGTCTCGATCGTTGTCGCTCGCGCACGAATCGCTCCGCGCTCGACGCATCTCGACGCGAAACGATCCGCGCGAATCGGCGCTGTCGCTCGCCGTGACAAGGGACGCGCGCGTCGAGCGGTACGACGCGCTGAACGCGTAACGAGCGACTGTGTCGCCGTACGGTCTGCTCGGATAAGTGACAGTCGCTCGAGTCACGTGTCGTCGTCGGTCTAGAAAATCGCAACTGCCGTAGTAGCGCGCGTCGTAGATGAGTCGCATCAGGCGTCGATACGTGTTCAGAATGGAGCGTCGTCCGCCACCGGTGAATAGCGCACGATTGGTCGCGGCGAAAATTGCGATCTCGCGGCTGCGAATCGGACCACGCGCAAACAGCGGCGCGCTCGTTGTCGCGATCGCGTTTCCGCGCTGCGGCGATCGCCGTTGTCGCGCCGCGACAAAACGCGGCGCCGGCTCCTCGATCCGATCGCGACGAAACGCCGCGTCGAACCAGCAATGGATCTTTGCTCAACCGACGACCGAGATCTCTGAGAGTCCAGTCGGTAGCGGTGGCTGCGGAGATTGCACCGTCGCGCGAATTCCAGCTCGGGAACGCGGTCATCGAGTTCGCGCCCGCCGCGACAAACACTCGGTCAAACAGCAAACTGTGAATATCACAGGCGGCGGGGCTGGTGACGACTTTGCGTCGCGCCGCTGCTCGGCAACTCGTGGCAGGCCATCGCAAAAGTGGCGCATAGATAACGGATCATTTCACGACGTGGCTTAATCCCCGAAGATCACCTTGAGCCGTCGTCGCGCCGCGTCGCCGTGTCGTACGATGAGCGCAGTACGCGCAATTCCGGACCGAATTCACGCACAATAAGACGCGACAGCGCGTTTGCGAGCGCTCCATTGCGTGCCACACGATCGTACCACCCATCGTCGCCGTCGTCGCGGGCATCCACGCTCGATGGCGCGTCCCTTGCGGCGACCGAGTTCAACAGCACGCTCGCGAGCTCGTCGCACGCGCAATCCACGTCGTCGCGATCCTCCGACTCGTGCCCGCGCTCGTAATCGCGACGCGACGGCACAGCGGTGGCCGATCCGTCGGGCGCGCTGACGATCGTCTCGATCGAGACGCAGAACAGACACACTGGCGCCACCACGAGCAACAGAGCAGTCGTTAACGCGAGAATAGCGACTACGGACGCGTTCGGACGAAACGTCGTCGCGAGCGCGCACACCGACGCTGCGCACGCGACCGAACCGACGAGCGCGATCGCGCGATCCAGCAAGCACAGTGCCTTGTCGGCGAGGTTGCGTCGCGCTGCGGCGACCAATCGCGCGCGCGGTATCACGGGCGACTCGGATTGTCGCAGAAACGCCGCGAGTTCGTTGTCGCGAACCGCGTCGCGCACCAGATCGTCGTCCAGACGTAGTCGACCGCGACGACCGACGACGCGCACGCGCTGGCCGTTGGAGTTGAACCGACGATGCGAAAAGTAGTGAACCGACCAGAGCATGTAGCTCACGACCGGCGAGTCCGAGTGAACGGGTCGCGCGCGCTGTTCTTCGCGGCCGCCGTCTATACCGGTGGCCGCGGAGTCAGACTCGGCGCCGCCGAGCGAATCGTCCAACATCGCGGTCACCGCAGCGTCGAAAGACGCGAAGAACCACGGCGCGTCGTCGCGCGATCGCACGGCGTATCGCCGCGTCTCCGCGGTCGTGGCGACGGACGCCGCCGACTCGTCGCGACTATTGTCCGAAACGACGGCGCCGTCGGCGTTTGCCGATTCCGCGGATCTGTCGAGCAGAAAAAGCACGTAATACGGATCGAGTCGCGGTGTGCGTTCTCGGGTCCGCAGTCGCAGCCACGCCATGGCGTACTCGTCGAACACGCTGTTTTGCTGCTCGACGTTGTGACCCGGGTCCCAGCCGAACATCACCGCCATATCTAGCACAAACGACAGCAATTCGATCACGGCGACTATCGCACCCACACGGGTGGCCACGGATCCGAGCGACAGCATGACGCGCGTGCTCAGCGAAGTCAGCGCGATCGACAGCATTCTCGCGATAGACGCACGAACCGCGAGACCGAGAAGGGTGCACGAGGCTACGCCGCCGAGTCGTTGCCCGGCGAATCGAAGGGCTCGGTTATATGCCGACCGCATCAATCGCGTCATCCACGTCTCGAGCAACACCGTGCCCGCTAGCGCGCCCGTTTCCTCTAGCAGCGTCTGGATCGTGCTAATCACGCTCTCCATGCTGGATCGTCTCCAGTCGCGCAATGTCACACTTGCGTACATTCGATCAAAGTCCAACACGCGGCGAGGCGAGCACCTCATCGTCGTCGCGATCGACCGCGCGCCGTTTGCTCGACGAGTCGCCACGCTGCTGCTGCGCGCCTTGGTCGTGACGGCGCGGCGTTGAATCGTCATCATTGTCGTCGTCGCAATCGAGCGCGCGCCGTTTGCGCGACGAGTCGTCACGCTGCTGCGCACCTTGGTCGTGATGGCGCGGCGTTGAATCGTCATCATTGTCGTCGTCCAACCACGATCCGTCGAACGGTTGGTCGAGGAACGAGC
Organism: Harpegnathos saltator; assembly: GCF_003227715.2. Classification (NCBI taxonomy): domain Eukaryota; kingdom Metazoa; phylum Arthropoda; class Insecta; order Hymenoptera; family Formicidae; genus Harpegnathos; species Harpegnathos saltator. Next base: position 231,923 of record NW_020230720.1, on the reverse strand, counting down.
GATGCGAGAATCTCGATGGGTGCGTTTTGCGCTGCAGCAACGCTCGAGCCAAGCTGCGCGCGCCGGTATCCGCGAGCGAGTGCGACCCGTGGTTTCGCGCCGCGACTGCGTCGCGTTCGCGAACGCATAGTCCCGAGGGGTGGCGCGCTCAACGCGGCCGCCGTCGCGATTCGTCCAGACGACATCCCGCAAAGTGACGCCCAGATCGGACAGCAGAACGTTCGGTGGCGGACACACCCACGAGCGAACCACGTCGCGAAACCACGCGACGTACGACAGCAATCGGGGATCCTCGCGCTCCGGCGCGATGTCGGGCCGTGATGACAACGCGGGGAACGTTTCGTCGCATCGATCGCCGCCGTGCATCGCGTGGCGAGCCAAACGTATCAGCGTCGAACCGAGAAACGTGTACGACAGTATTTGCTCCCACCACGGCACGGTGCAGGAGCGCGACTCGGCGTCGAATCCCTTGTCGAAAGCTGCGCAATACGACGAGCTCAAGCGACCGGTCGTGGCGAACCGGCGGTCGAACGGTTCGTCGTGGTCGCGACGAGAGTCGGTGTTCATTCGGCCGCGAACCAGATCGTCCCCAAGAGCGAAATTGCTCACGCGACACTCGTCGCTCTTGCCGCGAGCGCTGCGCGCCCACGGCTGCGTGAAGAATGCTCGCAGGCCAATGTCCGCGAGTTCGCACGTGTACGTTTCGGGGGTGTACTCGAACAAACCAATGTCCGTCCGTTGCGAGTTGGTGAGCTTCGCCGGTGTGAGCGGTGAGTCAGTTGTTGGTGCCGTCGTCGTCGCGCCGTTGACGCTCGCGCGCGTCGAGTCGACGATTCGTTGCCGATGATACGAACCGTCGCGAACATACATGACGTCGTACTCGTTTGTGGCATATTGCGCGTTGCTCAAAGGAGGACCGTTATCGTCCGTCGTTGTGATCGTCGCGTCGTCGTCGTCTCGTCGATCGGCTGTGGCGTTCAAACGATGCAGAAAGAAGCACGCCGGCTCGCACGCCGTGACCGTGGTCGAGTCACCGGACGGAAATAACTTGGGGACATCGCGTGTGTCGCACAGACGACCCGCGCCGTTCGACGGATACGCGTTGTGGCAACGCATGATTCGGCACGCGTCCTCGGAGTTCATCCAGCGCAGCGTTACCACCAGCGCGGCATCGGCCATCGATTCGTCGTACACGTAGTCCTCGAGCGGATCGGCGTGACGCACGCGAATCTCGATCTTTGTCGCGATCGACGGATAGGACAGGGCCAAATTCCACAGATGCAGCAACAGAGTTCGATTGTCCACATACGCGTTGGCCTGGGTCTCGTCGTAACGCGTGTACACGGCCTCGGCTATTTTGGACCGCGACATTTTTTCGGGGCCCTCTTTGCTAATCTAATCGCGCACACGCGATAACCGATGGAGCGGTTGACCACTCGAACCAAGGGTCGAGAGATCAACGATACAAAGTAGAGCGAACGAGAGAGATGGTCGAATTATCGGCGACGGCTTATCTCCGGACACGTGCGCCGATATACAGATCGGCGCGAGAGATACCTCGCGATTGCGCGACGTTTGAGCTATAAAATAGGCAAGGTCCCGGTGTCACTTTGTACTTTTTTCGCCTTTCGCAATACGTTCACGTCGTACAGGATGGCTTGCCGGTGCTCAGATTGCAACAACAAGGTAATTCGCGTTGCAAAAAAAACAGCCAGGCCACCAGATCGTCGTTATGCTCAAGAGAAAAATATTTTACTCGACAGATTGCGTTTGAAAACGTGGACGATGGAGTTGTCGGTAGCGATGTCGATAGCACAAACGAGGACGAGGAGTACAGCGCGACGCCAGACACCGTGAGACAACTGCCCAGACTGATCCTGCACATGTCCGGAGTGAGGCACGAGTTCGGAGAGATTCACGTGTGCGGAAAAGCAGCCGACGGTCGACCTACCGTCACCGTTACACGCCGTAACAACGGCGATTGGCTCGTTCGTATCGTACGCGAAGAATAAAGTGACATTTTTCGCCAAAATGATTCTTTATTTCAATCTTGTCCCTGATAGAACAGACGCATCGACCAATAGCCGTCCGATCGCTCGCGCATATGCACACTCGGTCGTTGTTTGCATCCGGTTTCGATTTCAACGTCGCTCGATCCGTCGCTCAGCAATCGCATCACCATACGTTTCTCGCACGCGGTCGTCGCTACCGACAGATCGATCGTCAGGCAGGAACGATTGGCGCGGTAGTGGCAGCGATGCTCCTCCGATGATCGTGAGTCACCCTCGCTTGTTGGTCGAATCACCGATTCGACGCGCGCTGTCGCATCAATCGCGCTCGAACCCTCGACGGACGATCGATACGCATCCGTGTCGTGCGAATGGTTCAGCCACTCGAAGAAATCGTCAATGAGTCGCGACGACTGAAATCATCGATAATGCCGATCGAAAAAAAAAACTCACCGCGAAATAGAAAGAGAAACGGTAGTGCGCGCTCACCTCGTTGATATTTTCGTGATCGTCCTCTCGACAGACATCTATCTCCGCGTTATCGCCGTACGACAGAGTCGCAAAGACACGCTGCGAATCGCTCTCTTCTCCATCTTCGGTGGCATCGTTGCGACGACAAAAGTTACGTTCGCTCCCGGCGTCTTCGCTACGGTCGTCACCAGCAGTTTTATCGTCCGTGCCAGACATGTCGTGCGTAAAATGAACAAGAGCACAGGCTAACTAGTACGAAGGCGCTATTATAGCTCTCCCACTGTAGCAAATTCGCCCCTCTTTTTTACGGAAAGAATGTTTACTTTTTTTGCGAGAATCAATCGCGAGCAAAATGGCACAAAAGGAAATATTGCAATGGAGGGGGGAGAAACGATACCCGAAATCTCGTTTGTTTGTTTTTTTATTGATCATTCATTCATATCATAGGCCACGCTCGAATAGCACGACTGGAAACGCGCAATCGCGCACGTATTCTTGCTGCGTGCGATTGATACCCAGTTCGACATTATAGATTGCGCACGCAAGACATGATTTCGCAATTCGCGACCGTTTTTATAAAATTTGCCGCAACTCTCGCACATTTCGTAATTCGTGACGATCGGCGCCGCCTCAGCGGCGGCGACTGACAATTTGGCGGATCCGCGACAACAGTGAGCGACGTGATAATTCAAACCGTTCTGTTGCACGAATGAATCGCCGCAACGCTTGCAGAGGTAAAGATTCAGTCGATAATGCACGCGAATGTGCTGCAGATAATGAAACGTTTTGTCAAACACGCGATGATACACGTGACATTGCAAAACGGTGATCGTCGTAGTAGCAGATGACACATCGCGCAGATGCGTATCGTGTCGCGATCGTTCGCGATGAAACGGTATCGTCGTTTGCCGAGCTACCAATCGAGCGCTTCGAGCCAGCAGTTTCTTATTAACATACGCCAAAAACGCAACGTCGTTCGCGTCAATGAGAAGCAAGGATCGACCGCGTCGCTCGTTCACGATCGTTGCCATGGTACGCAGTACCAACTCGCGCACGTATTCTATCGCGGCCACTGTACACCGGGCGATCGCGCATCTTTGAACGATCGCGGATGCGCCGTGCTCCGCAGACAGTCGAAGGAGCAAAAGACGTTTGTACGCGCGAGTCAATCGCACCATACTGTCAAACAGGTTCGCGATGTGATGATAAAAACGCCACAGTCTCAGTTCCCTTCTTTCATTGCCTCGCAGTCGCGCCTTTTCGCGCCGCTCATCATCGGTACGACGCGACTATCAATCGTACGCTTTGTTCAATGTTCACAATCATTGTCCGCACGCGCGACGCGACGAGCACGTCGCAGCTGTTTTCGCACTCGACTATGTTTGCAGCAACGCCACCTCTTTGTGCACGAACACGATCGCCGAGCTGTGGCAAGAGCTCCTCTGGCCCATACAACTTGCCTGCTCATTTTATAGCACATCCAGATCCATCAGATGATTCAGTAAATCGATCAGTGTCACCGCGCTCGAAGAGTCTCGCTCGGCCAGCAAAGATTCGAGCGATACGACGACTCGCGTGCGGTGCGATTCGACGCAGACGCGGCCGTCCGATTCGGCGTCGCGCATAAACGAACGCACCAGTTCGAGGCGACCGCACTCTAGACAACCGGCGCTGTACACTGCGGCGGACGACCCCACGGTGTCTTCGTACGAGATCGCGTCGATCGGACGCGGCTTCAGCATCAACACCGAACATTCGTTTCGTCGACAACGAGCGATTCCGCCGCCGGTATTGGTCAAAAAGTAAAAGTGGTCGTTCGGACGATAGTACACGTACCATTCTAGCGGATGTACGATGATCAGTCCGTCGCGTTTGCGCCGAAACACCTCGGCTCGCAACATCGACGGACCGACATTGTCGACGTACTCGCCGAGAACGCGTTCCGCCGAACGCTGACCCAGCCACCAGGAATTTTGAGCCAATGACAAACGAGCGAGTGAAATGCTTTTTTCCGCGGCGTTGTTGCCGCGTAACGAAGACGCGTCGATCAATCGCGCTTCGTCAAAGACCAAACGCGCGCTCACGATATATGACAAAATGCGCGCCGTGACGATCGAGATCGCTGCGATCGCGAATAGCGCAAACAGACCCATGGATGTATATCGCACCGGGCGATCGTCACCTATCGTCGACGCGCCGCGGTGTATCGCACCGAGTACTGCGAATCGTCGTCGGATGTGATCATTGGTTCCGAAACAATTTCGGCGCGATCGCCGTATCGCGATAACAACGACGACGATGAAACTGACTCGCTGTTTGGTAGTCGCGGAATCGTCCTCGGTACGATTGCTCTTTCGCTAATCAGGTGCTCGCGTCCTCGTTGGCCGACGATGTCACTCGATGACGTGATTCTCTGTTACGACACAAACGACCCAAGACGGCGCGATTCGCGCAATCGTCATTGTGTCGGGGAGGAAAAATGATAATTTGCGCACAGTACGCGACACTTACACAACAATGACACATTGAGCGCAACAACACTGAACGGAAACAAATACGCGAATCATCTACCGCGCAGAGCCATCGAGCACGCCTGAGCGGCGGCGTTTCGATCTCGCTCCTCGCGCTCCTCCTCCTCGGTGCTGGTGAACAAACTGACGATCGCGTTGTCGAACACCGAGAAACATGACAGCTTGCTGACCACGAGCGCGCCGTATACGGAGAATATCGTCAAAAAGCCGCACAGAAACACCACGAAATTCTTATTCCAGGAGAGAATCAACGCGATCAGCAGCACGATGGCCAACAAGCATATAATGTACGTGACATTTCGCGTGTTCCACAACACCGTCTTGCAGTCGGACCACGTTGCCGACATCTTGGCCAGACCGGGCGCCAGCGTGCGACGAAGGCTATTGAATATATCGCGAACATTCAAACGCTCGTTCTCGCGATGATCGTTACCGCCGCCCGACATTTGCGCGACTCTCGTCGAACCGAGAGAGATGGGAAAAGAACGAAACTCTGAACACGGTAGTTGCGATTGTCTCCTTTCTCTCTTATTAGGTAACGAGAAAAAACGGAGCGGAGAAAATGATCATCGCGAAATCACGCTTTTTACGCGTTTATTACCAGATCTCGCGGTGCTGCTACGGTGTCGGCGCCTCCTTTTTGAAACTGATCGGCCAGGTACAGCATCGATAGTTCATCGTGAGCAGCGCGTCTCGCATCATCGTTTTCCTCGTTATCGCGCGTCACGGTCGTCGCTGATGGCGTGGCTACCAGTGCATCGGTACTGCTGGAAATTGCCAGCGACGAATCCGCCTCCGTATTCATTGCACCTCTGGCAGTCGCTATAACAGCGCGACACTGACACTCTTGTCAGATGACTCGACCGCGTCATCGAACGTACCCTCATCATTGACGGGCTCCACGTGACTGATCAACGGACGATCGTCGAAATTTACATTGTCGTGCATTATGCGACCGTCGATTCGCATTGGCAGACGCATGCAACGTGGCTTCGCCCGTTGTCCGCTCAAACCGTACAGATTGTACGTTTTGGCGTTTCGCGGCAGCATCACATCTTTACCGAATTGACGAGACACATTGTCGGTCGCTGTGGTGATCACGGGCAACACTTCTCGTTCGCGAGCGTCTCGCTTTTGACGCTGCGACTCATACGTTATCACTCGTGGCGTCAGTTCCACTTTTACGCTCAGCGACACGTGCAAGCCCGACGGCGTAACTATTATTCCCGGAATCGCTTGATTCATACGCATGGTGCGAGTAAACATGAGATTGCATGTGTCGTTCGTTTCGTTACGATGCATAATGAACGCGCTCGGTGGGGACGGCAATGCCAACTTGTCACCGTCCAACAACCATCGGTTCTGACGAACTATCTCGTGAAAGAACAAGACTGAGTGCATGATAATTTTTTTTCCGATCGCTCGATCGACGACGTAAGGACGTTAGGGGACGAAATCGGCGCGTTTACGCGTTCGATCGATCGATCGACAAAATTGGCAATCACTCTTAGACATTATATCGGAGAGGGCGATTGATCGATCGCTTGATCAACGGTCAAACGTACGCCTTGTTCGCTATGAACGACACGCACGCACCGGGATTACGGGAATTGATTGTAAGAGCGATCGAACGATCGGTCGTTGTTTGCGGGCCGTTGTTGACGCTGGACGATGCGATTGAGCGAATCGAGAACCTCGATTCCAACGGAGCGGATGACGCGCTGCGACAATTGCTCGCTCGAGAATCCATGACGGTGAAGAAACACGACGCACCGTCAACCTGTCGCGCTGTCATGCGATCATATCGCGATCATCGTGCTGTCACTGCTGAGTGACGTCGGAGCGCTCGAGCCCGATGACGCCGCCTCGAACAAATTCATTGTGGGCGCGAATAACCGTGAACGACTCGGCGACGAATCGACGCTACGTCGAACACTAGTGACCAAACGTCTGCGAGCGTTTCTCGAGCGCGTTCGCACACACGATCGGAGGAGCGCTACGTACAACGGCACGCTGGACTCGAGCGATTTCTTCGAATATTCGACATATTGAGCGCAGCCAGTTGCTTGGTCGCAAAAGTATTGTCGAGCGACGAGATCGCTGTTGAAAAAATCAACGATTTTTCAACGAAACGAACGAACGCGCGCCGCATTCGCACGTACGAACAACGGATCGCTCCGCTGTTCGATGCTCTGTCCCTAGGCACGAATACGTCAACCTGACCATGTAACGAAGCGTTAATTACCTCCCACCCGCTCCTCCTTTGTACGAAGAAACAGATTGACCAATAAACGACGTTTAGAACGCTCCCACTTTTTGCAAAAAAGGTCCGGTATGGAGGGGGTAAAATGTATATAACGAGGCGTTCCGTCGCGCCGGTACTATTGTACAGTACGTAGTACGGAGCAGTCGAGGTACAATAGGACAGGGAACGCCACTGCTCCATACTACGTACAGGGGAATGTTACTATTGTACAATCGCACGATCGCACATTTGTGCGCTCGACGGTCACTTGACGTTCGCGCGTGTTGCGGTGCTGCGATAATGTAACTTCGCTCGACGCTCGACGTTCGCTCGACGTTCGCTCGAGCGTGCTGCGATGATGTAATTTCGCTCGACGTTTGGGAACGCTCGACGTTCGACGTTCGAGCGTGTTGCGATGATGTAACTTCGCTCGATGTTCGACGTTCGCTCGACTTTGACGTTCGAGCGCACAAATGTACAGATGAGCGATTGTACAGTAGTAACGTTCCCCTGTACGTAGTACGGAGCAGTCAGAGGTACAATAGGACAGGGAACGCTACAATTCGTTAGTTCAAATGTACGAACTTTAATTGACCAATAAATGACATTTAGTACGCTCCCACTTGTTGTACAAAAAGGTCTAACATGGAGGGGGTAAAATGTATATAACGAGGCAGTCCGTCGCGCGGCCGGTATTATTGTACAGTACGTAGTACGGAGCAGTCAGAGGTACAATAGGACCAGGAACGCTATTGCTCCGTACTACGTATAGGGGAACGTTACTACTGTACAATTGCTCAACTGTGCGATCGCGCCTCGGACTCGAGCTCTTCAGAGTCGAGCGCCTCGGAGTCGAACGACTCGGAGTCAAGCGCGCCAAAATTGCTGACGTCAATCGGGAACGTTGTTCCAAGTGCAGGAGAACGTGACCAATGCGCAACTGTACATTTGTACAATTGTGCATTTTGCGCAGAGTACCTCGTGCGGAACATGCGACGGCGCGTGGTGCTCTTTTGGAATCGACTTAGAAGGTGCGGGAGTAATAATAAAGCGGTCCAATGAGCGATAACTACGTATATTTTTACAATTGTACAAAATCATGTATATCTAGCCACAATTCCTCAAGTGGCTCAGGAATAACATTTTCATAAGATGTAAATAAATCGTTTAAATTGAAAATATCAACAGCATCTTCGTCCTCTTCTCGCCAAACACCATGATGCAAGTGTTCCGCCTCGTGACGTCGTTCTTGTCGCTTCGAGTATCTCTTTCCTATGCGCACATATCCGGGCAATCTAATCATGGTGTAGCTTTTGATATCCCCATTGGCACCCAGGCACTAAAACATGTACAAATAAATACAAATTGAACATACGAAAAAATATTCATCATATATACAAATGATGATACTACTCACCGATATGGCCGGAACAATTGCGCACTCGCGCATATACATTTTCCCGTGACTGATATTTGAATTTTTAGACGATTTGTCCTGTCGTCGCAGAGCTCGCTTGTTCTGACGTTCGTCAATGCTAAAGTAGCTAGCAATTTTGGACGGTGGGATCATTGAACGTTCGCCGGTGGTATTGCACAGACACTGAAAAAAAAACGAAACATTGATATTCGCGAGTGAAGTTGTGATTGAGCGAATAAATAATGTAACTTACGACTTTGCAAGTTGTTCATCATCGTACATCCATTCGTAATCATCGGGTACGAAAATGTCCAAATCCTGGTCGTGATGCCACGAATGGATAACCGAGCAGTCTTCAATTGCGCTCATGGTGTTTCTCGTTCATGCGTCTGAGGTCTGATGTCGGTGCCGATGTGGTGCACGTTCGTTATATACCTCTTGTGAGAGTGTTGTTCTCATTCTCTTATCGAGTTACCACTCGAAAGATAAGATATCTGAGAAAACACACAGCGGCGCGTAGATAGTGACTACTCATTGAAACCATTATGTAATTTGATCGATGGCGGAAACAATGATCGCGGTCACTGGAACAATAGTGCTTCCGAATGGTGCTTGTGTACAATCGCAATTTGTACACTGTCTCGCCTTCGATGACAATTGCTCGATGTGGTCGAGGGCAATTCCCAATGACCGTGAAACGCGCAAACAATTGCGACGGTGCACGAAAAGAACAATTAATTCGGAACGCTATGCGCGCACAGTCAGACAGCCGTGCGACTCGACGACTATAATTTTTACGACGCCCGGTTCGCGCAGCGGCGATCTGTGCGAACGCGAATTTGTGCATTTGGCGAGCGAACGCGCTGATCTCGCGCAATGACGACCCACCGGTCACATACCGACCTCTTTGAAGCGCGCTAGATTGTGCGACGATCGCGATCGCAATGGAAATCGACAATTGGCCATTACGTTGCGCGAATGGTTCGCTCCTCGTCACGATTGTCAGGTGCAGAACGACATTATCGTCGGTTCCTCCGATATCGGCGATATCAGTCGCCATTTATTGAATGCCATGTGTCTCGACGCTGTGACGTATTCCGTGTCACCAGAATGCAATCGCTCCATCGCTGAGATAGTGGAACGTAACACGCAAACACGCGACGAATTTTCAGGCATCGTGAGCAAATTTAATTTGGACGATGGTGTTGGCGCGGTAAATTCGAGCGATGATCTGCTGGAGACATTGCTCGGTTCGAACGGTCGAGTGGTCGAGCGACGGGTGACATCGACTACGGTGCGCAAGGCGACGAACGCGACCGTTCGTACGGGTGCTTCAACGAGCGCCAACGAGGAGCATCGTCGTGACAAACTCACCGTGTTAGATTCAACAACGAGCAATCACGACGCAACGACTGAACGAGTGACGATGTCGCGACACGATCGTCATCGTCGCAACAGCGACTCAACCGACGTGGCGTTGGCCGCTATCGCGTGGAATATGGATCGTAATTAGGCGGTTGTCGGACATGATAATGTTCGTCCAGAGTTAAACGGTACGTTCGAACGAAAAGAGTACGAGCGTGCAAATGAACAAATCGATCGAGACGTTGACGAACGCGCGATCACCGCGCAAGCCCAGAGTACCGAGGCGGAACATTTGACCGCCGAGCGAAGCAAGCAACTCGATATCAACGACATTGCGCGCAATCGCGAACGTACAATAGACACGAGTCAAAAATCTGTACGTTCGACGGACAGTGCGAATCGCAGCGCGAATGAACAAACGTACGATGTGACATCTCGAGTGGTGGTCGAACGTTTGTTAGCCGGAGAAAATGATCGCGTGCTGACCGATACTACGATACGTAGAGGCGCCGATTGGTACGCGCGCATCAGCGTTTCACGCAAATCGCATAGCGACATTGGGAAACGCGCTAGCGATGCAAATTTGCGCAAATCCGTCACCAATGTTCGTAGGGATAATTCGCGCGAGGAATCTCAGTTCGAATCGGACGATCGGTCCGAAAGTCTCGAGTCTCTACGTTCGAACCTTCAGGACGAACGAAGCGGCGACGCTCAAACGTCATCGCTCTTGATTGCGTCAAACGCAATAAGCAATATGGACAGCGGCGCTCTAGATTCGTCGAGCGATATCGCGCGTCGCGGTCGAAAACGTTCATCGGACCGGCCCGAAGACGAGGACGAGACCATCGAGCTGAAACGCGCGCGTTTGGGCGGTTTGGTGTTCAATCGCGGAGGCCGAAAACGACGCCACGACGACGCTGGCGATGAGGAGGAGGACGACGAATCGTTTGTCAAACGAGCGTGTCTCGAAAATCGCACCACTAGAAGCGATGACGATGACGATTCCTCCTCCTCGTCGTCGCGAGAAATTGTCCCGAACCGAACGCATGGTGTGAAGCGACGTCGAAGTGTCGCGGATGACGAGGACGACGAATCGTCTGTCAAACGAGCGCGTCTCGAAAATCGCACCACTAGAGGCGATGACGATGACGGTTCATCGTCCTCGTCGTCGTGAGAAATTGTCCCGAACCGAACGCATGGAGTGAAGCGACGTCGAAGCGTTGATCGTCATGCAGGTAACGAGAAGAGCGAATCCAAGCGAGCGCGTTTTGACGAGGAGCTGGTTCAGCGCGGCGATCGTTTCGCGAATCAGATGACCAAGCGTGCGAAAATGGTTACTACGGCGTCCAATAGCGGCGGCAGCAGCAGCGGCGCGAATAACCGGACAAAACATACGCATCTCGACGACAGCGGTACGCGAAACGTGACGTCCGATGGCGTCAGTGGTGAGGATGCGATGGTAACTATCGCGTTTGAAAACGACCGTTCGATAGCCTCGACGGTGCTGAACGACGGTACCTCGGCGCTCGATATCGAGCACCGAGACGACAGTCTCGATAGCTCGGTGACGAGAACGCAAATTCGATGTCGATCTCTCTTAGAACGAGCTTTGCTCTCGAGCGAATTCGAGCGAGCTCGAGCGCGCAATAGTATGCGTTTTGAAGACCTGCGTTCTCGACTGTATGGTCTGGCGAGCACGTTCGACGAGACGAATCGTCGAATCGTGTGCGATCTCGCGCGAAAACTCACAATCGATTACTTTACTCAATTGTACGAGATTTCGTTTCGCGCGTACTCGTTCTTCGATTCGGCGGCGCACGCGACCTGCGAGTATGTGCCGTGGGTGTTGAGCGCGACTATCAAGGATGTCGTTTTTTCGCGTTCGGACATGGCGGCTTGGTCGATCGAGCGGTCGAAGAATTTTGCAGAGTGCAGTTTTATCGAATATACGAGTATACGCGTTGCTACGAGTTACAGCGCTATAGCGCGCTATAGTGCGCGAAACGTTCGACCGTGACAATTACGCGGATTACATATTGGCGTTGTTTCTGCGCGATTTGGAGAAACGCGCGAAATTGCGCGAGATCGCGTTGGCTCGTTGGTCCCGAGTGAAATCGCCCTCGTATTCGACGACACGAAACTACGCCACTCTGTGCGACGCTTGCGCCGTTGTGGCAAAAGTGTTGAGCTGCGTGAATCGCATCGAGGTGGCGGCACGCGCAATCGTCGTACCGCGAGAACAACGCGAAGACGCGCAGGATGATCGAGAGGAGGAAACGCATCGTCTAACTTCCGTGGATCTCGAATTGGCGGCTCTATTGATCCGCGATAATTGTCGCGGACAACTCGACGAGTCGGCGCCAATCTGGCCAATCTGGAATCTCTCGTTGTCGCGTTATTCGGTGTCGCTGGCTCGAGCGCTCGTTGTCGACAGCACTACGGACGATCGTTGCGGAGAACCGTCATCCTCGACGATAGGCGACGAGATCTGGACGGCTCTCACATCAGAGAGTTACGACTACATGTCGACGTATCGAGCCAACGCATGTTGCGATCATCTGAACATCAAGGGAGACGAGCGTTTCTACACCGATCTGTTCAACACGCTGTATTCGATAAGGAAGGAAACTGGTTGATCAATAAAATGTTTTTTTGTTAACAAAATCACATTTATTCCAATGATGCTAAAGAAAACATGGGCTATTGTCTGTCGTCGTAACGCGAGACAGAGCACGCAGTGTTGATTTGTCGATCCACTACTCGCTGTTCGAACGCCAAATCGGACAGTTGTGCGTTAGCTCCGCATATTTCGGAATGTTAATCGAACGATGCATTATACAAGAGACTAAACTAATGTAACTGTGAGCCAAGGTGCGCAAAAACGATCGTACTTTATGATGCATGCAACACGGCATGTTCGCAAACGTCGCAAAAATTTTTGGTCCGTGATACAATACGCTACGATACAACGCCTCATCGTGCAAAAACGGTGGTTCGTTGCACGATCTGGCACCCGTCGTGTGTTCGTTCCAGCGCATGGACGACCGGTTGAGCGAAGCGATCAATACGCACGTATCGCGCACTCTACCGATAGTTAACAGTAGATCTTCATCGGCCATTCAAGCGTACGAACAATCGTCACCGCCGTCCGATCCGTTCAATGTCGATTCGACGCGACGACGATCAGCGGTGTTGTATTGTATCAATCTGTCCTCACGATACACCGGCAATCCGCGAATCACTCGCATGTAGTCCAGAGCGAGCGAATTCGCGCAATAATATCAGGTGTAGTAAAAAGAAATCCATTATTTTTCCAATAGATGGCTTTAGTTATCTGTATCTCGCGTTGTACAAGTCCGATCGGGTTCCACTAGATGGCGTTAGAAAGAGGAGATTTCGTACTAAAAAAACTTTTCTGACAGTTTTGTGATTAGTTGACTCAGTTTTGTTTGAGCGCGCGTCAAAGATGGACACTAGCAAAGAGAAAATACGCTATATTTTACAGTTTTTCTTCGATAAAGGCGAGAACGCAAGCCAGGCGGCTGAAAATGTGAATAGTGTTTATGGTTCTGATACTGTAACAGCCAATCACGCGCAATTTTGGTTTCGTCGATTCCGTTCCGGTAATTTCGATGTCAAAGATGCACCACGCACTGGAAGGCCAATTGTCGAAAATATCGATAAAATCATGGACATTGTCGAGTCCGACCGTCATGTAAGCACTGTTTCGATTGCCCAAGAGCTAAAGATTGCACAAAAAACCGTTTGGAACCATTTGAATAAGGCTGGGTACAAAAAGAAGCTCGATGTATGGGAGTTAACGCAAAAAAACCTCATGGACCGAATTTCCATCTGCGAATCGCTGCTGAATCGCAACAAAATCGACCCATTTCTGAAGCGGTTGGTCACTGATGATGAAAAGTGGATCACTTACGACAACGTCAAGCGAAAACGGTCGTGGTCGAATCGCGGTGAGTCGGCGGAAACGGTGGCCAAGCCAGGATTGACGGCCAGGAAGGTTTTGCTGTGTGTTTGGTGGGATTGGCAGGGAATTATCTACTATGAGCTGCTCCCCTACGGCAAAAATCTTAATTCGGAACTGTACTGTCAACAATTGGACCGTCTGAAGGAAGCAATCGCCCAGAAGCGGCCAGCTTTGGCCAATAGAAGAGGAATTGTGTTCCATCAGGACAATGCCAGGCCACACACATCGATAGTGACTCGCCAGAAGCTCCGGAAGCTTGGTTGGGAGATTCTTATGCATCCACCTTATAGTCCGGACCTGCCACCAAGTGATTACCGTCTGTTCCTGTCCATGGCGAACAATTTTGCTGGTGAAAAATTCGCTTCAAGAGAGGCTTGTGAAAATCGACTGTCTCAATTTTTTGCCAATAGGGACGAGGGTTTCTATGAGAGAGGCATAATGAAATTACCTTCAAAATGGCAACAAGTTATCGAACAAAACGGCGCATATTTGACCTAAATCGGATCATTCTAACTATGGTAATTAAAGCCTTCAATGTCATGCAAACATAACGGATTTCTTTTTACTACACCTGATAATTTCTCGCGAAATATATTGACGATGTGGGAATCAGATCGATCGCTCGCGAGGCACGTTCGCTGGTCAATGCCAAACTCAGCGGCATCGCTAAAACGTACATTCCTCGCGAATTGCACTCTTCGAACAGCCGTTCAATTTGCAGCCACATGGACGGCGTGCAACGTTGATACGTATCGATCAATCGATCAAATATTGTTATCAGACAAAAGACTTCCACTTGACACGCACTATACAGCGCATCTTTAACGGTGTTGTCGTAATTAGTCGTCAAACGATCAGAATATCGCGAAAATATAATATCCGGTAGATTCACCGGAACGCCATTCGCGGAAGCGTCCGTAATGCTAAAATGTGAACGCCAATGCGGCAACGATCGCAATATAATCGGCATCACTCTGTACCAAAAAAGTTCATCGTCGATTATGCGCAAACATTCAACGCACGATGACGCGAAAGAGAGAATGTATGGCGATACTCCGAAAATGAATCGATGTTTCGCTTCCATCTCGTGCAAGGCGGTCCACTCGGGCGGATTCGCCCTTTGAATGTACTTTATCGCGTGCGCGGCATACATCTCGAGCATGAGAAACGTTATGTTCATGTACATGGTGTACATTACCGACGATGCGTCTCTCGTTGTTGTGACAACTCGGTGACTGCTGCTGCAATGGCGATGACAATGGTAAGAGTGATACTTGTTGTCGGTGTGCGTCTTCGTCCTCCGTTGTACCGTTAACGAATGTCGCAATCTGTTGTATATGTAGTGCTAATCGGCTATAGCGTGAACAAGGTCCAAATCCTTTACAATTCCTCGCAATAATCTTTGGAGAAGTAAGCCAACCTCAATATCGAAACAGCACGCTTTGGCCGGAGACTTGTGAATTTCGCTCTGGAGCCACATGAATCGAAAATGTTCCTGCTCAATCGTCGAGCCGCTCTGGAAGGGAAGCGGTTCACCCAGGAACACAAATTGATCCTTTGTACTGCGGTCGAGTGGAGTCGCGTATACATCCTCCAATAGATCGAGCATTCGTCCGTTGAATTTTACTTTTCTTGTTGCATCAACCAGACGTCGAAACGATCGGTCCGATACTTCGGCGCATGCTGGTAGAATGATCGATTCCATATCGAATAGCAATTTTTCGCTCAAAATCGCACTTGAATCGTGAACCAGACTACCGAACAACAGACCGGACAACGGTTCAAACGTATGCCGCAATCAACGCAAACCACCATGTGTCTGCATGGCAGGAAGACTAGATCGCGAAAGGTATCGCAGCATACTAGACACTCTGTTTTGTAGAAGGAGCGATCCTGAACGTTGCTTCGATCACCGCTCGTGGGAGCTATCGTTCTCGCGGAACATGACGAATCAGATATGCGATCGCACCGATACCATATACTCATATCACCGAGCGATTCGATCATCTCGAGACAATCCAATCGAACGGCTATAGCTTCATCGGCGTCGCAACGCGAGATCGAATCTATCGTTCTATCGATCAATTCGCGCAAATTGTCTACGTTCATCATGGCTCTCAGGATATCACGATACATTCCCTGTATTCGCGCATTGAACAAGACAAAGGTGCGTTTGTTTCGCGCAATCTCCGTGTCAATTTCGTGCAATCGTATCATCGTGGAGTTGCTCATATAATGCGCGGTGTATGTTCTTGCCGATTGTTCGTCCACTCGTTGATATCTTGGAAATATCGAATGATTGGTCGAATGTAGCAACAAGTGGGTGGGTGACAATCGATACATGTGCAATCGTTGTTGTAACCATGCGCATTGAAAATTCCAGAGCAGATGCTCCTTTATTGGGTCAAGCGTGGAAATATACGCTGTTTTAAAGATTCTGCACAAAAATCGATCTTGACCATCGGTCCGTTCCGCGGATTCGCACAAGTTCCATCCGCCCAAACTCAAACGGCAATGGTGACAAATAACCAAATCCGCGCGATCAAGAATCGAGTAGAAGCCATTTTGAGCAAATATAACGCGACAATAGTGCGGAAATACGGACGCGTCCGCCCAATTGAACGAGGCCAAACGATCTTCATAACGTATATATCGCACCGCGAAAGAACCGGACATTTTTCTCAATTATTCTAAATTATCCGGACTAACGCATTTGTTCGGTCAGTCGATAGATGCGACCGAGACATTGCGTAATTTTTTTCCAGCTGAAACATAAATATTGCATATATATCAGCGTTCAACGTATCGCACGATTCCTTCTACGGTCCAATTTCTCATTTTCGTTCCGATAAGAATATGGCTCAACGTTTGACATGGCGTATTACGTAACGAAATAAACGCAATTTGGTTACTTTTATCAGTGGCCGATAAAAACATTACTTACGCTCTGGCGATTGCGAAGAAAGTCGCTTAATCAACGCGATTACGTAACGCGAGTATCTGTATCAACAGCCACGAGAATTGTGCAACACCCCCGTGACAGCTAATCAATCACAGAGTGACGGGAAAAACAAACATTTCATCGCTCACGTATCTCATTTCGTGCGAAATCATCAAACTCTGAGTACAAATTCGGTCAAGGTTCGATATTTTTCGTCCGCTCGATAACGCACAATGATATCGCGTCTTCGTTATCTCGAGCGAAGGCTAGCGATATCTTATTGCGTATGGTATGTCTCTATCGCGTTGGTCGAATTAATTTAGCGTTGATACGAAAAAATGCTAATTATCGCGATAAGTGTTTACTGAAGCTGGCACGCTCTTTCTTCGAGCGACGACCCAGAGATCTCGAGAGATAATGCCCCGTTACGTCCAAACTGTTTATCGCCGCACAATAGATGAATTGTGATACTCGAGAGAAGAGAGGGGCGACATATCGCGTCCGATGGCGAACAAACGATAAACATATTTCGCCTGAATGGCATAAAGAGACTGCTCGTTGTCAAAGGAATTAGTGACCGTTGCGCATTCGTTCGAAGCGCGTTATCAAAGCGACATTTTCTTTCGGCATGTGGAACCACGGACTTCATCTGTTCAATTTGAGTTTGCTCGCGGACGAACAAAACGATTTATTGTTAGAGTAAGTATTTTGTTTAACGGTTAAAAAAGTGAAAAAGCGCTTCTGAAAATATGTTGATCGATTCATTATTTTTTCATACTTTTGTTAGATTAATAGCTACGAACGAGCACGCTCGACAGAGTATTGAACAGTACGCGCAAAACAGATGACAATATCTATTGACGCGTTTGATCGAGCATTATCGAGCTGGCGCGATATCGACGGGCGCTAGAGCATTAGAATGCCACGCTATCGCAAACAGACGCGGGAACGCGTGATGATTGAGCAATCGTCATCCGCGAACACTCGGGCGTCCAGGCAACGGACAAATTACTGCTCCATCGCAAGCACATCGGCATTACCCGAACGGAGTGGGCGAATTCGTAATTTGCGACAGTCCAGAGCGAACAGGATACATAAATTCCGTCGCAAACGGCAATTGGCTGTCAGAAACAATAGAGATTTAGCGCCGTCTTCACAGCCAGTGCCATCCGTTCTACCATTACCGGCACAATCGCATCGATCAGTAGCGCAAGAATCCGATTTGTCAATTTTGCCATCACCGATTCGTCCACAGCCGTCAGCTATGGAGCTATCGCAGCAGCGAACGCCGTCACCGTTGGCTCTGTTATCACAACAGGCTCCTCGTATACCGTCACCGTACGAATCGCACCACCCAGAGCAGCTACCACCGTCGCTATCCAAACCATCGCAACAATCGGAGCGGCCATTGCTCGAACGATCGTATTCACCGTTGCTTGAGCGATCGCGCCAATCGCCACCGATCGAGCGATTGCACCAATCGTTACCGATCGAGCGAGTGCGTTCACCGTTGCTCGAGCAATCGTCAACACACGATCGATTATCGCTAACTCCGCCAGTACACGATCGATTGCCAGCACAACTGTCACCGTCAGGGCAACGCGAGCAACAACCGCCACAGTTCGAACGATCGTCGCCAACGTCATCGTCACGTAAGCCTGAACAATCACTGCTCTCGTCCAAGTGTTCCGCCGTTGCTGAATGGTCGCCGGTATCGAAGCAAGCTTCCTTGTACAATGTCAATTATTTTTTATCCGAATCGCCGAATCATTGCGACATAGAACCGGAGTTGGAAAATTGGTACGATTTTGTACAATCTGAATTACGCGTGCAATTATCGCCTTCGCGCAACACGAACGAAATTAAAGGCACGAGCGAAGAAATTTCGAACAATAACTACAATACGACCATTTGCAACGAAATGATGGATGACTTGGCGCAATTGATGAACGGCCCCGATTTGTCGCAACAATCGGTAAAACGTTTTACGCAATCCATTGGTGAAACAGCGAATGCTGTCTCTAATATACCGATAATGCGCGATTTTACCAATCGTAGCGAAGTCGATGATGGTTTTGCGGAGAATGCAAATACTGATTTTTGCGACTTGCACGATCGATCGACCGCCGCATGGTGTTGAGTATTGAACAATGGTGCGGTTGGCTCGATCAATTCCACAGCGTCAAAGGTATTGACACGAGCCGTTTTTAAAAACTGTTTAACAAACAATAGTTGTTGCGACGTCGCAACAACTGTTTCAACAGTAACAAAATTGCCAGTGATTACAACATGTCATTACGAAGGAGTACTCTATTTCGTACACGGCGCTCGAAAGTTAAAAGCCCCGTTGCCGATTAGACGAGCAATGTATGCCGAATTCGAATCTTTGCACGACACATTCGAATGGACCGTTGTATCGGTGACGCGAACGACGTGGCTTTATTAGAGTACGATAATTGCTTTTGCATACCGTCTGTTGCGAACAAAATCACAGTCGCCTTTGCAACAGTGTACACCGTTCGCACTTGGTTGTCCGTGTCGCGCGTTGACCATCAAACTAACGATTGTATATTAATGTTACGCGATAATTTTTTGTGCATCGTACCAGCAATATTTCGTAATGTTAAAATGGGCATGGCTCATTTGCAACGATTGGATGAACATCACGTTGCGATCGGACTCGTTGCTAAAAGAGGCAGACGTTGGATCGATTGCGACACTACCGTTGTGATAGACGATGCGCTAATGTCAAATAGCAATATGATCGAATTGCTTGAACGAGTTTTCGATACAACTGACAAAATGCCCGTATTGCGAAATAATGTACCGATGTATTGCGCCGTTGTAAATTTTACCTTTCATTACAGTATTGCCACGAGTTTGTGTCGTCAGACGAATTGGCTCCTATGTGGCGAGTACCTCAGGATGTTGGTCGCACTCAGCAAAACCGATCGCGCTGGATTTGGCAGCCGTCGGGGTGCGATGCGCGTTCCGAATCTACTTCACGAGTCGAGTCAAGTGATCGAGAAAAGAAGCATTGTCTCGCCCGTCACTCGCAATGGACTTGAAATCCATGACAAAGTATCATGAGATACATGAAATACGATTTTCCAACGTTGCTGGTCGCAATGTTGAACTAGCGTCGGGAAATACTTGAAATGCACGAAACGGTGGTATACAAGCGAAGAGGTGTCAGAAAGAACACACGGGTAGCCAAATGCCTCGTCATCTGATCGGTGACGCAAAAGGGATAAACTAGATTTATACCCATCATTCCCATCCAGAGGAAGAATAAACTTCGAACAATTGAACGACCAATGGCACAAGTTGCAAAATAATGGCTCAAAATAAAAAGCATGGCGAAACAAAGGCTTAAATATGATGGCTCAAATGGAATTGCTCAAAAACACTTCACAATGAAGATGTTATGAGGGAAGAGCAAAGCAAAGCAAAACTAAGCTATATAGCATTCAAGAAAGACAGGAAGGCGGGGTCTGGTCTGCAAGAGCTTGCCTGCTCGTAGCCGGACATCCTACCAGTTGTCTCTAGGCATGCGTACATACGGAGGAGGGAATTAAAGTCGTAGGCTCGAAGAGTTATGGTGGATCTTAACGAAGGGGCAGTTACCCACACCTTTCTCGGGAAGCCGCAGCCAGCCTCCGTATGTGCGTAAGAGACAACTGAAGGACGCATGAGCCAAAGAAGCGGAGAGGTAACCCGCGACCTAGCTCGAACGCCATGGGATTAACGTTCCACAGTGACGTTTCCCATTCAGGTACTTAACGGTACCTGCCTTCCATACCATACGAAATTCGTATGTAAATTCGCACATAATATCAAATATAGCTAATATACATGAGCAATACATTCCTATCAAAGAGCCTCGTAAGAAATGAAAAGCAACACGCCGCAAATGGACTTAGAAAATACACCTTGACTCTGAATCAAAGGCAAGCTACCCAAATTATTCGAACGAGCTTGCAGGGAGTCATCACACGAAGGATGGTCTCCATGCCAAGCGAAAGTCTACATTCGGGCTGAATAACTGAGTAGGAGATGATATGTCTGACCCAGAAGTATTCAGCAAAAAGCATGGCAATAAACGACGGAGCGTGTAAACACTGACGTCTTAGGGCAAAGCACACGTGCGTTGATTGTAACCTAGTACACCACACCAAATGGAGATAAGAGCTGAGATCTCCAAGTGTACAGCACGTGTGCATCGAACGAAGTCCAAAAAGACGAAAATCCCACATGGCAGGTGCTCTCAGATTGAGAAAGTAAAGTAAAATGCCCCATGACACGACGAGCAGTCAAGCGTCCAAAATAGCAAATGATGCTGTGGACGCCAAAGAACTCACGAAAGCAGAGAAGCGAATCTGGGGATGACCGGTTTCGGCTGGCGTCCTACGGACCGCTATTGCCATGCGTGACACGGAATGGGGCGACCTGGGCATTGTCCTGGAGCCCCGAGTCACGTTATGGACTCTGCCAGGTGTACCGGGACATCCATGGGACTCATGCGAGAGCCCTCTTAAACCCAACAAGGAAATCGTTAATAAAGACACTGCTCGGGTAGATGAAGGTAGACACACGCTCTGTTGAAACGGGAGTCGCGATGCGAAATCCAAGTCTTCCCATTGTGATGCAACGAACCTGATTGTCTCGGCCTGGGAAACCGAACCAACAGGGGTAGCGACTGGGAAAGACGAATCATCGAGACAGGGAAAATACCAAAATCGAACAGGCAAACAGCGTTGTAGACCGCTCTAGGTACAACGCTGGGACCGGGTATATACCTACACTCGTGAAGTTGAACAAGTCCCAAGGCTAACGTTCGGGTCGCGCCGAAGGCTGAATGACTGTGGGGACGGTAAACATGCACAGTCGCTAGCGAACCCCGGGAAGACTACGGTTGACCCGCGGTCGAACGATATCTCAACCTACGGCGAAGGAAGAGCGCCTAGGGCTGAATGGCTGTGGAGATGATAAAAATCACAGTCTAAAGCGCTCCCCCAGAGGACCCGTCGACCCCTCTGCGGTATCCCAGACTTGGTAGCAGTCTTCATACTGTCCGCATTGTATTAGAAAAATTAGAAAGGTGCGGGACTGCCTCCGCAAAATCTTCGGGTGACGAGTAGCAGCCACAGAAAAGTTAGGATCTCTTTCGGAGGCATCTGCGTCTCCAAAGAGGTAGAGAGAATCTGCCCTCAAGGCTCAGTTTTAGGCCCAGCTTGCTAGACAGTCATGTTCGACGGCCTCCTCCGTGAACTTGACAAAGAGATAGGCAGGTCATCCATCGCGCATGCCGACGATCTGCTGGTCACAGTCGAAGGCGACTCCCGTTGCGAAATTGAAGAGCGAGGGCAGCGCACTGTTGACTTTGTAACGAGGAGTTTTACCCCCGTTACCATCGTGTGACGGCGACCACCGATCGTCACACGATCGCGAGAAATCATCGCTAAGCGCCCGGCAACACCTATGTCGCGGCAACCCGCCAGACCGCCGGAAAAAGCCGAATTCTCCGAAACGGTCGGGGAAGATCGGTCCCCCCAGAAAGGGGTAATTCGCGGAAATCGCATGCGCGACTTTCCGGGAAATCGGGGGGAACTAATCCCCCGATTATCGGCCACCGATCGTCGAGAGGAATTTAGGGTATAAAACCCGCTCTCGACGAGAGATCGAAGCAGACCGTGAGAGACAGTGAGTCCACCAGATCAGCTACCAAGGAGAGCTCCAGCGAGAATCGTGAAGAGAAGTCGACGAGAAGGCAAGGCATCCGCCGGTGAGTAAAGCTTCCACACCGTACCGAACCACCGGGAACTTTTACAAGACCCGGCAGCCGAGCCTCGTCGGCCGACCAGGCATCGCGACTTTACCGTACTTGTCCGTCTGTGTCGGCAGCAGTTAGCCACCGGCACAGAATATTTCTAAGTCTCTGTTCGCGAATTTACCGTATTCGTCCGTCTGTGTCGGCAGCAGTTAGTCACCGGCACAGAATAATTCCAAGTATCTGTTCGCGGATTTATACGTGCTCGTCCGTTTGTGTCGGCAGCAGTTAGCCATTGGCACAGAATATTCCTAGGTATCTGTTCGCGGATTTATACGTGCTCATCCGTCTGTGTCGGCAGCAGTTAGCCACCGGTACAGAATATTTATAGGTATCTGTTCGCGGATTTATACGTGCTCGTCCGTCTGTGTCGGCAGCAGTTAGCCACCGACACGGAAGATTTCTAAGTATCCGTTCGCGAATTTACCGTATTCGTCCGTCTGTGTCGGCAGCAGTTAGCCACCGACACAGAATAACTCTAAGTATCTGTTTCCGAACGAACGACAGCAGTTAGCCGCCGTTCCGCGATTTCTAAGTATTCGTCCGTCTGTGTCGGCAGCAGTTAGCCACCGGCACAGAATATCTCTAAGTATCCGTTCGCGGATTTATACGTGCTCGTCCGTCTGTGTCGGCAGCAGTTAGCCACCGACACAGAATATTTCTAAGTATCTGTTCGCGGATTCATACGTGCTCATCCGTCTGTGTCGGCAGCCGTTGGCCACCGACGAAGAATATTTCCGAAGTATCTGTTCGCGAAATCATCAGTGCTAGTCCGACTTGTGACTGTGGTGAGCTACCCGGAATAAACCGCCTCCAACTTATCCAGAGGACAGCTGGCGTAAAGCGCCCTCAACAGGACTCGTGGCCGAGGACGTCGGACTGCCACGAGGCCGCGGGACATCCTCTCTGACCCCGCGGACAGGAGACCGTCCTTGCGGCTAAGCGGGGAGTCACGGGCACCGGGGAACGGGCATCGCCGACGCCACACCGGGACAGCGAGCCGCCCACATACACTTATATACATATATCTATTATATAGCATCGGACGTCTTTTGAATAAACGGGGGCGCCTTGCGGGACGCACCCCACTTGTTAATACAGAAACACTGAACGCACCTTTCTTCCAAGAAGCTACCTTGAATAAGCCCTTCACCCGAGTAACGCACCGACGCGACGGCGAGCGAGGCGTCGCGGAAGCGGCGAGCCGGGCGCGACGGTGGGGCGACCGATCGCACCGAACCCCGCGGGCGTTACCGTTACAACTTTGTCAACAAAAGGTGCGAAAGGGCAAAAACTCCAGATCTCTTTGCTTAAGACTGAGGCGATTGTCCTCAAGAGTACATTGATCAGGAGAGCCTGATAGGTATAAAGGGAGAAGCACGTATAAAACGAAAAGCAGATAGAGTCGAGAGATCTAACCTTGCTGCGCGAGACCACCGACCATCCGATTAGAGTCAAAGAAAATTCAATCAGAAAGTTAGGCATCTGGGCATTCATTTTGACAAAGGAACGAGAGTATCCTCCCATTGTAAAATACTTGCGCGGTAAGGCCGGACCGCTTTTCAGCAATTTAGCTAGGGCTGCGGGATGTCAATGGGGGCCGCGCTTTAGCGCGCTCTCGACGATCAATCGGGATATGTTCACTCCGACGGTTGGCATATGCCACTGCCGGATGGATCGACCGATGCGGAGAGAGGTGGCCTGAAGGATCTCCGGACCCTGCAGCGCCAGTGCTCATGTTGGCGATTGATGCATGTCGCACGGCGTCGACGGAGTTGCTTTGTGCTGCTGCAGGTGCGGCCCCAGTTGATATCCTCCTTAACGAAAATAAGGCGTGATATTCAGCTAGGAAGGAAATGAATGCCAGAATAGGGAACGTCATAATCCCATTCACCGGGAGCATCAGAGACTAATGGTCTCTATAGGAAAGAGGTGCTAAACGTACGCAAGCTCGATGGTCTTCTTCGAGCAAAGGCCGTATAACAAGCACCTTCCAAACAACGTTCTGGACAGGGTGACGCCGAGGGCACAGCGATGCGTCACTTGATCGAATGTCCGGACTACGAGCAGAGTAAAGCTCTGCGACAATTCGTTCCAGCCAGATGGCACATTTCTTCGTGGCAACTCCAGAGGCCTATTCCGTGTTTGCGGCATTCTGTAGGGGATCCCCTTTGGTTAAAGGGTCCACGTCAGGCTTCCTATTTCACTTTCGTTTTCTTCTACTCTCTTTTCTTTCGCTTTTCTCTACTCTATTCTAGAATCTTTACCCACTTTACAATTCTACTCTACAATCATGTCCGCTAAACACCCACCCACCGTATCATATTATTCCTCACTAGTCCCATCCTACTCAAGGGTCAGAGCGTGTGTCCGGGCTCGGGACACAAATGAGCGGGTCTCCCCGTGGTTCCCCGTGGACGCGGCACGCGAGGCGACACTCTGACGGGAGTCGACGCGCGTGTCGCGACTAAACCGCTCATCCTGCGAAGTACGACCCAGGCAGGCGCTGCTGGATTTTTCCATTGCCCGCTTCAGTGGTAGAGGACAAATCGCTGGAAAGTGGAATTGTGTAGCATATAGCTTTTAACAAAGCTGAGGTAGCACAGCGCGGCATCTTACGGGTGTCGGACTTCACAATAAATTTTACCGATGTATCATATAGCGATAAATCCCGCTCAGTGTCCATATGCGATTTACACGCGACTGATATTGTACTAAAATCGACATGTTTTAATTTTGAGAGTATATGTTAACCATTTTCAATAATAAACACAATGTACAGAATGATTCATGTTTATTTATTTTTAGCGCTAATTCGTAGGTATTATACAATTACATTTGGTCCAAAAGTGAGTAGCGCTTTAACGGATTGTTGCAACGCTCGAATGTAATCGTTGAAATAATCATCGTCGGTTGCGTTTACATTCATGCGCATACTCAATAGTTTCTCGAGAACCGCTTGTAACGAATGCAAATCTCTGCGAATTGTTCAGACCATCCAGACCGATGATTTGTCTCGTCGATCTGGTGGTCCTGGGTGATACATTGATCGCATCGTCCCACAATGCATAACACTTTAGGTCAATGTCATCATGAGCATTGAGAGTATTGCGAATATTACTGTCGCTTTAGATGAAAAACACTGATGATATCGCCAATCCGCACAATACAGTGCGCAACACCAGCTGCGATGTAAGCGACGATTTTTCTGGAGCATCGACACTGTTTGCGCAAAAAGGTAGGTTGTTCATTGTCTACATTCTCGTAATCAGACGATACGATCTCAGTGTCGTCGGTGTCGATGTTATCACGACGAACATTCGCGTACTCGTTCGCCGCTAACGCATTGTCATATCTACGCATCATCATCGTCGTCGTCGGTCTGTAGATCGATTGCTCCTGCTGACGTTTCCAATTTGACGGCATATCGTTTGTACGCGTATCGATCGGTTTGTCAATATAACAGGCGTTGGTATCGCTCACTCTTACACGCAACGGCAAAGTGTTGCGACTGCGACGGTGAAAATCGTGCCTATATATAAATTTGGAGTCCGTTATACTAGCTACAGACATATTTAACAAAAGTATATTGGCAGATCTAAGTTCAAGCAGTGCGCTTGCCTGTAGTCGAACAGATCATTAAATTCATACGTGCAGCATGTCACTGGTAACGACCGCGATTTGTTTTCTATCGTTTGTCACAGCACTAGTTGAAAGTGACGATGTGTCGGTTCAACGTCAAATCTGCAACAATCGTCAATCGACTGTGTTTCGCGGAGTTGACAGCGCCACCGTATTGTCAGACGAGTCACTGAATCGTTCGTTGACGTATCAATTCGTCTCGACGCATTTGGAATGCGTGCAATTGGTCAAACATTCCTTGAATGCAAACGGAACATCTGTCTTTGATGATTCGTTGACTTTCTCGTCGGTCGATGAGAAACGAACGATTTTGCAGCACGAGCTCGATCGTATAATTAATCAATGGTTTTTCACAATTGACAATAACGAAACTGATATTGCGTTCTCGTGCGATCGACGCAATTACCCGTATGCTCTAGCAAGGCGAATTTTTTATGTTACATTTGCTCCGGTGAACGAAATGTCGATACGAGGTAACATTTTGAGACTTCCGATCAAAACTATCTACGTGATATCGGAAAATTACGAGCATTCCTCAACGGCGCTCAGCAATTGGCCGGATTATTATGTGGACATTAGACCACGGCTGTTCGTTTTAACAGCTCGCTCTTTAGGATTAGGTACGCGTAACAAGCACGGATTGAATAAAGTGTCATGTTATATTGCTGGTCTTTTATGTTACAGATAAACTCATAAATTCAAATTCAGAATGTTTGTCCATCTTCGAACGCAGCGACAATGTCATCGTTGAAGATACACGACTGTGCAACTGGGAGAAGAGACTGATGCGTTCATTCGTATACAACTGCAACACTCGACTGGAATGTTCCCACGACACTGACTCGGAACGAGCCGAGGGTAACGAGGAGTCTGATCAAACCGTGTTAAAATTGAAAACTTATGACATTATGCTGCGAGAGGTGTATCCATTGCTACGTCGCGTATATTCCGCGTTGACTACACAAAGCGATCGATATAATAGCGCATCGGCCACACTCAATTGCATATTGTAATTTTGTTCATGAAATACCAAAAATAAACTTGTTGTATCTTATTGCCTAGTGCGCTTATTTCTCCTCGCTCCAAAAGCGCTCGATTGTTCAATAATGGATCGTTTGTTGCGCATCTTCGAACTGTGCGCATTTGCGTTCAGCTGCGGTGCGACAATGCTCTGTTCCGGCACGACGACGCTCGGCTCCGGCACGATAATGCTCGGCTCCGGTGCGATAATGCTCGGCTCCGGTGCGACAATGCTCGGCTCCGGCACGACAACGCTCGGCTTCGGTGCGACAGCGCTCGGCTTCGGTGCAACAACGCTCGGCTCCGGTGCGACAATGCTCGGCTCCGGTGCGATAATGCTCGACTCCGGTGCGACAATACTCGGCTCCGGCACGACAACGCTCGGCTTCGGTGCGACAACGCTCAGCTTCGGTGCGACAACGCTCGGCTCCGGTGCGACAATGCTCGGCTCCGGTGCGATAATGCTTGGCTCCGGTGCGACAATGCTCAGCTCCGGCACGATAATGCTCGGCTCCGGCACAACGACGCTCGGCTCCGGCACGACGACGCTCGTCTCCGGCACGACGACGCTCGGCTCCGGTGTGACGACGCTCGGCTCCGACACGACGACGCTCGGCTCCGGCACGACGACGCTCGGCTCCGGTTTGACGATGCTCGGCTCCGGCACGACGACGATCGGCTCCGGTGCGATGCTCAATTCAGATGCAAGAGACATTGCGTTCGATTCCGGTGCAACTCTATCGTCATTAATGCTCACTACCCTCGATATACCGAATTTGTCGCGAGACGTCTCTCTCAATTCCAGCGCAATGGGCTCATCGTCGGGCGATGTAACGTTGGCGTGTTCACTAGGAACAGACGATC
This sequence comes from Harpegnathos saltator, assembly GCF_003227715.2. Lineage (NCBI taxonomy): Eukaryota > Metazoa > Arthropoda > Insecta > Hymenoptera > Formicidae > Harpegnathos > Harpegnathos saltator. Next base: position 203,603 of record NW_020230720.1, on the reverse strand, counting down.
GATCGAGCGGTTCACCGTTAATGAGTAAAGTTATTCGCCAACCAGATTGCTCAGAATCTATCAACGCATTGGAGGACAATGTCAATTTTGTTCGGGTTTCATCCTCGTCACTGGAATATTCGATTATATCGCGCGACGGCGGTTCGCTGTAATGTCGTCATCGAACATCCGAATTCATCGACATTCTCTGGTCTGCTTGAGCCAGTGCGCGCGATGCATCGTTCATAGTCTTACACGCATCGGTGTAACATTCGATGTGATCGGAACGCAACGGTGCTTTCGATCGAATTAGATATATGACCAACGCGGTCAACCCGCCCAATATAACGAACAGACATACAACGCACGCCTGATACCATAACGTCCAATCGGGCATGATGTGCATCTTGTTGATCGCACAAAATGTTAAATTCTTATAACTTTTGTCGCGCTAGTCAAAGAAAGCAAGATGCTACATCAATCGCGCGCGCCTCGAATACAAAAGGCGTCGATTCGGCGACGTTATCAGTGCGATCGATAAATGTGTCGTCGTAATCGTTTGAAAATGCCACGCAATTGTCTCTTAGCACCTAGCAACTCTCGAACGAATACCAATTCAGCCAGACTCCGTTCGGTAGTGACTGAGCTGAGTATCGCGTGAACCAAACGTTCGATATTCATTATACAGCGAGCAATGAAAATATTCGACGTTCTAAACTTGAGCAATAAACCGTAGTTTCATTCTCATCGATGGAAACAAATGCGTCGTTATTGACCGTTACTCGATGATCAGGAATCCCATCCGCAGTAAGTAACGCATTTTCGAACACCTGTTCGTCACAACAAATGTACAATGTACCGGTATTAACATCGAACAGCGCACCGAACGGCACGCTGCCTCGTCCATCGTTAACGGTTGACAATGGTGGTGAAATGTGCGTTTCTCACTACATCGTAAAAATACGAAAAGAAATGCATGGTAAAATTCGACGATCGCTCGGAACGCAATGTCGATCGATAGCATCGACGCACAAATCGCGAGGATCGGTGCATCGGTGCGGTACCGAAAGCGGAAGTTCATCGTTCGACTCGACCGAATGATTCGTCGTGTAATCTGAGGACGATGCGAATCGAAAGGTCTCTGCCAAAAAGACAATTCTGGCCAACAATTGTCGATCGTGATCATCCATAGCATCGTATATTATTCGCGTCTGACGTAACATACGATCGACCGGTGGTCGTTAATATTCGATCGAACGACACTTTCCCGATACGAAACGGTGTCGCATCTTTAGACGCCATCGTACACCGTTTGACATTTTTTCACAATATCAATGTAACACTTAAACATTAACGATATTATGCGAATTGAGCCAACGAGTGCGTACTTTGGTCAATAACAAAATCGCGTATATCGAATCTAAATTTATCGCAGATAGATATGAATCGCATAAAAATCATTTGTTTTATTGCGTTAGCCATCGTCACAAATGAGATCTTTGCCAGCGAGTGTCGCTTTATCAGGCTGTGCTGGCAGTCCGAAACCGACATGCGTCTTTTCTGGCAAGAGGTGCAAACACGCCGATTGTACGAAAGTAACGATATTGAACGATTGACCGAGGATATAAAATTATTCGCGACTGCCGATCGTGACTATGATTCGTTGGCGAAATCCTCGAAACATGATGTACAGTTGAAATGATGCGAATGGTCGACGCGTTCGAACGATCTTGTTCTTCGGTCTTTCGTCGCCAGTAGCTCGAACAGTCCCGGGCGTTTGATCTTTTTCATTTTTGACAATAATTTCATCGTATGAACACTAGCTTTGACAACGAACGCACCATCATCGGCTGCAACATGCTTTGCGCCATTGTTGCACCAACAGCAATGGAATAGAAAAAAAATACTTTGGTGACTTGATGCGCAAGAAGTAATATAGAAAAAAAAACTCACCTTGTCATGAACGTTTTTGTATTTTTTACAGACAATGTTTCAACAATAAACAACTGTTCGAGGCGTCACGAAACTATTCGTATGGACAATTCGTTGCGTTCGAGCCATTGTCGCCAAAAGTCAAGTTGCAACGGCGCGTTGTCGTCAAATAACGCATCCATGGGATCCGAACTGACCGCGCCATCATCGGCACGAGTCGTCAACCAATCGAGATGAGCATTGCTCAGAATACGATCAAATGTTGCCGAATTGGTGTATGTGTTTTGATTCAATTGATCGCTCGCATCGCAGCGTTTGAAGCCCTCGATTAATTGTAAAAAATATACGGCTAATCGTCGAATAATTTTGTAATAGTTTAATTTATCACAACCCGCGCGAAAATCTCGCAAGAGACAAAAATTCGTAGCGTTTGAATCGAGACTGTTCAGCGAAAACACGCAGCGTACCTGATCGCCCGGACTGTAACCATACCGTTCGATAGTATTCTGAATAAACGCGGCCTCCGCGCCGATCACCGCACACGGATTCAACGCCAAGTTGAACGCAAAGGACTCGACGCCGTGTTTTATTCTGTATTTGTCCAGAAAAGCGAACATGGAAGAAAAAAAGCCCGTTGATCGTTTATGACTATGCGACAGTTGGCTCGATTATGATGCGTCGCTAAAATCGCAGCGACATTGCGCTGTATAGTGGCGACGGTGTATTTGACAAATTCTTGAGCATTTTTTTCGAGTCCCTTGGTGACAAAACGACCGTCTGTCGCATCGAGAGTTTTCCAGTATTTTTTCTTGCCCATAATGCTACATGTTTCCACACCAGAATCCTCCAGATCTATCGCGATCAACGGGCACTCGTAACGACGAAATGTGCGGTTTATCGTACGTACTATCAATGATTCGTATGCACATTGTTCGACCGCGGATATGGCGCAAAAATTTTGCGAATGGTCACTGATTTCAGTCGATGGTTCTGCTTGACGATTCGATTTAGAGAGGCACAATATCACCCATCGGTATCGCGGTACACAACGTTACAACGGATGTCTGACGCGTTCCGAACGATTTCAGTCTCCTCGGGTACAATAGCGCGAGCAATCTTGACAGCGGCGTCCACTCGAGACGTAACTATCGCTGGTAAAGCCACTTCGCAGATCCACGTAGTCTCGTGAAACGTTTTACGCGATAACAGTGATACCGTAGCAGCCACTTGCGGCGAGTACACTACGCTATGTCGATAATTCAGGTAACCGTACATCGAATTAGCGACAACTTTGAACATTTTCTCTTTGCACGCGAAAACGCGACGTTGGAACACATCGCTAGTCTCGCGCACCATTCGCTTGTATCGTTGGCGCATACGCAGATAATGTGTCCAGAGCGAACATATGATCGGACGGTCGCGATTGATCGTCGCGCTGCGACAAACTACGAGAATTCTGCGTTTTGAGACATCTTGGCTCGAATCGATCATTTCGCGCGCATTGGAAAATTCGACACCTTCGTACCAGCCACCGTGGCTGCGCAATACCGCTGAAGCCAACGAGTTTCTCCCGCGAATAATATAGTTCGACATGTCGTCGAGCGCGCGATTAGTCTCGATCGACGCTGGAGTCGCCAAACGATCAGTGTTTTTACGCCATTTCGATTCGACAGGTTCGTAATCGAAACAACGAATCAAATCGGTCCGTATACCGTCGTCCAAAAACGCGGTATCGTGATTGTGCAACGCCAACAAATGCGAGCACGTTACCACATACACCGTTTCCATGGACAATTCGTATTGACAGCCGATCGAGGGGTAGAACGATGCAAAGTCCACACAAATGGGCCGACTGAAACAAAGTGAGAAAGAAAAGATAATTTGGGAGAGACGTACATTTCGCTCATGATATCACGAAGCAGCAGCGCGACGGAACGCCTCCGAGCGGCTCGGCTGTGCATCTGTACAATTGTACAGTAGTAACGTTCCCCTGTACGTAGTACGGAGCAGTAGCGTTCCCTGTCCCATTGTACCTCTGACTGCTCCGTACTACGTACTGTACAATAGTACCGGCCGCGCGACGGAACGCCTCGTTATATACATTTTACCCCCTCCATACCGTACATTTGTGCGAAAAGTGGAAAACTGCTTGACGTCGTTTATTGGTCGATCAAAGTACCAGCATCGCAGATGTTTGACATCAACAATTTAGCGCGTCAACACGCTCGACTCCGAGACGCGAATGCGCAGTTGAGCAATTGTACATTTGTACAATTGCGCATACAGGCACACCGTGAAACATAATACTCACGCATAGTGATTCGGCACCACCGAGTTTATGCCGCCAATGTACAGCTTGCTGTCGTCTATGCGCATCAGGTTCAGTTAATCGTATACCGACGGCAAACGAATCGCAGCAACTACTCCGAGCGACGAAGAGTCGATAGCGGTGGACGCGACAGTTTCGCCGCGCAGCCATTTACCGACCGTGTGCGGAAACGTTGGTATCACCAGGGCCCGTGGTTGTCCGTGAAAGTCGCGCTTCTTCGCGTCGCTCGGCGCCGAGATTCGCGATTGCATCGAGAACATTGCGTGATCGTTGCATCTGAACGGCAACACCACGTCGTGCTGGAGTGCACGTACGGCGAACGCGTTCGGCAAGAGTCTGCTGTTACCAGAGTGCGACGAATCGAGCAACGTGGCGTAAAAGTGACGCGCGTACAACACGATCGTCGGCAGGAGCGATAGATTTTGCGCCAAGTGATACACGGTCGTGCAATCCTGAAGATTGTACAACGACACGCGCAACATATTGACGCCGCGGTCAATGTTCGGCGAATCGAACGCCGCTCTCGAATCGAACACCTCGTTAACGCCGTCTCGATCAAAGTACAGTCGACGGATTGTCACCGCTTCAAAGTTCATCTTTTCCCGACGCGAGCGCTCGGTCAATGAGCGCTCGCTCGCGTTGTTCGCGCCAAAGTAGCGCGATACGTGTTTCAGCGCGATCGAACCTACCTGCGCGAGATAGCGCGCCTTCACGTGTGCCATAACATTCAGACTCAATTGCGTCGCCGCGAATCACAGTTCTCGGTGCATAGAAAGCGCGCGAAACGCGCAATCGTACATACTGTGATACAACGCGCGATTAACCATAAACGAGTAATCGTAGTCCCAGCTGTTATAACCTAGCAACACGCAAGCGATTCGCTCAGCGTCCGCAGGATCGTCCAATTTGTAGAGATTCGCTAAGAACTCGTTGTTGGACAGTATCTCGAAAGCCTTCAGCAACAACGCTCGTTCGTCTCGGTAAAATTGAACTGTGGCTCGCTTCATACCGGGCTGAACGCGCAGCAACGATTGGATCTGTTGCTCTCGAACGGCGATTGCCGTTTGATCGTCATCGGGCAACGGCACGTACGCCAAATGTATCGGCGTCGTGACGATATCGTCATCTTTGTCTTCGACGGTCTTCGTTGCGTCGTTGTCTCTCTGATTTGGCGATGGCGCGATTCGTCGCTGATGAACAGTCAGCGCGACGGACGATAGTCGCTGATCCTCCTCTACGCCTCTCGATAATGTACTGTCCATTCGCGTGATCGTCTCTATATCATAGCTCACCACCGGCAGCCAGGTCAACGAATCGCTCGGCAGTTGGCTCTGACGTCGCTCTCTGACGCTCAGTTTCACGAGGTACTGTTGCGCTTCGGAACTGGCGGTGTCGTTTACGCGACACCACGCGTTCATCTCAAACACTCGATGCAGATCAATGTGCGTGACAGCGTCGTCGTCGTCAGCGCTGTTTGCCGCATTGTCATCGTCGTCGGTGTCCAGTTGTTGCGCGGCGTCTTCAAACGTCGAATCCTCGCGAACAACGCGCGCACGGTGATGCTGCGCCAGATCTCGCTAACGGCGAAAATACGACGTCAATGCCACTTTGAAACACGTTGAGTCCGTGGCGAACAGGGAGTAGGCGTCGCTCCGAGCGTGCGCGTTCTTTCTCAGATAACGCATCGCGATCGCCCGCGCTCGATACGAATCGAATCGAATCTCGCACAAGTCAGCATCAACCACAATCCACAACACGCGATCGCTGTGCCTCACGAGTGCGCGTATAGTCGAACATATCACCGTGGACACCGTCGCAACCGTGCACGGCCAAACGACAATTTAGTCGTTGTCGCAAATCGGACAGCTTGTCGTGTCGTACGGCCGCGTATAGCACCGGAGCCCAAGTCGCGAACAGAGTGGAACGAGTGCACACTCGTCGCGTTATACCGCCGTTGCAGGATACGGTCGTGTATTCGAGCGCGTCTATCGCCAGAACATTGCGGTATTGTCCGTTCTCGGATTCGTACGCTGTAGCACCAGTGGTCGACGAACAATCAGGCTCACGTTGTCGTCTTCGAGCGTCGTTCACCGACAGTCTCATCAGATCGACAAAACCCGGCGTGCCGGGATAGTGAATAGCCAAAGGATACACAACACGCGCAGCCACTTTCGCTGCGCTCGATTGGGCACGATGAAACTCTACTTTGCCGTGATATCGTCCGCTCTGGTGTATCATGTCGCGCCGAAACTCTGTGACAGCCGCGTCTTCGTCGTCAGCGACGAGCCGTCGCATTATATGCCAATCGTTTCCGGATATCGGGGCGCACGGTCGTTCGTCGTTCTCGGAGGAGGACGCCGATCGATTCGACGTTTACTGTCCGCACCGTCACTGCGTGATCGATTACGTGCTATCGCAGGGATTGCCCGATCGAACGTGGACGCGTCTCGAGCAATACGGTCTGACGGATCGCGCCGCCGCGAAGACTCTTGCTCGGCTGCCGACATCGTTTCGCGGTGCTCAGTCCGAGCGACTCCGGTCTGCGCGAGCTATTGAACGTCAGTGCAGCCGCGACGCGACGCTTATCCGCACTGGACGAGATTGATCGGGCTGCTTACGGCGAATGGAATTTGGCCGACGAGTGGAACTTGTACACGGTGAACGATCGCGGCGAGGCGTACAGAGCTACGAGGTGTCCAGCGAGCGGATGCCCGCTCGTTTGTTGGTCGACGCCTTTCGAGCGGCTCTCGTCACTTGGCTGTCGCTGTATCAGTACTTGGCAGTACGTCTTTCGATACGTTTTTTGTCCTTCCCGAATCGACCGTACGATATTTCGCACGCGGTGTCGCGGCCAGTCACGTGTGCGCAGACAAGCGCCATCGCGAGATCGAGAGGAATGGCGATCTATGTCCGGCTATGGCAAATGCGCGCTGAGCGCGTTGATTGTCGCGTGTATACTGTGCGGCTTTGCGTCAACGACGCGCCGCGTCGAGCGACAACAGCAACGAGATGATGACTCGTTCGTCGTGAGCCGGAGCTCGAATCGCGAAAAGTACACTGTGGCCGACGGCGTCGCCGAGGAGCAACGGAGCATCGAGAATTCGCCGCGACCGAGCCGACACTTGTCCCGAGGTCTCTGGCGATATCTGAAGCGGCACGGTGTGACCCGACGCTCGGCCGTGGAGAAGCTGTTGCTCGAGTGTGCGCATCGATACGTCGTACTTACGCCGAGTGGTTCGTTCACGATGCGCCTCGCATCGTCGAGCGGTTTTCACAATCGACGTCTAGGATCGATGTGGCAGAACGACGACAACGCGAGCGTGTTCAGTCGAGGCGGTCATCTGACCGACAATTGGAACCTGTATCTGGTGGACGATCGAATCGACGAGACCGCGTCATCGTCCAACAATGTTCAGCGGGAGGACGCGGAGGACTCGAGATCGCGTCGCGCCTATGCGATATACTCCGCGGTGGATGAAACTCTGCGAATCGGATTGCTCAGAGACGCGTTTCATCTCGCCTTCGATCGATGGGTGGGGCGAGCAAGGATCGCGATTCCGCGAAACGAGTCCTTCGCGCAAAACGATGTCGCAGCGTTTGAGATTATGCGAAGATCCGGCCTGAGAACGGCGCACGGAGCCATCGACGAAGTTCGCGCGGTATGGTGCAGCGAACGGAAGAACGTGGCGCTGAACGAGACGCCGTGGTTACCGGGTCTCGTTATCGGCATGATCGACGAATTGCCGGACGAAATATTAGCGGTACTGTCGTCGTCGTCGTTGCGCTTGAACAGTCGCGTCAATTGGTACATGCGTCTCTACGACGTACTGGACGAATCATTGCGGGCGGTGCTCGAACTGGCAATGTTCAATCGCGAAAATGGCGCGTCACGAGCGCTGTTGGGCGGCGTTTTCGTCCTGCGATTGGACGAGAGCATTCTGGGACGAAACGTTTGCATCGCGCTGGTTCTCGGTCGATCGCGCGGACAGACCCGCGAACGCGAACGAGCCGCGATCATTGCACGCCGTTGCGATAAACGAATTGGGCCATTATTTCGGCTTTGCGAATCACGTGAGAAAATATCCGGGCATTGTAGAGGCGGCCAGCGACTACGACGACACTTTTCCGTCGTTTACCGTTGTGCGCGCCGAATTTCGCAATTTTTTGCAAAACGCGATCGATCTGGCCGAGGTGGCGCGAATAGTGCCCAATCTGACCGTGCGCATGTTAGGTTCGCTCGACACCGACGATGGCGAGTCCGTATCGTGTGGCGCCATCGGCAAATTGGTTCGCGAATTGAAGCACTGGCACTTGTCGCTCGATTAGTGCACACTCTACACCGTTGTTGCGACGTTTCACCCAACCCATCGGGCGAGCTGAAAAAAAATTCTAGCGGATTGAGCAGAGAGCGCGAAAATTGTGTGCTTGTGTAATCGAATAAAAAAATAAACAACACGTTCCTTCAGTTTATCAATTTATTGGCACATCCTGGCGCGCTAATCAGTCGTCGAAACGATGCGGTATGGGTACATTGAACGATTCGCCGTACACCAGGGGCAACAGAGCATCGGTGGCATTTAGCGCAGTGTACTGCTGCGAGTCACTGCTCAGACAACTGTTGAATTCGAGCAACTGTTTGATCGCTCGAGCGTCAATGTTCGGCTGAGTCGATGCTCCGCGATCGTCAGGTCCCACGAAGCAATACTCGGCCGAAAGAGCGGGTGATGTTGTTCGAGTCGCGGCGGCGGATCGTGCCGGGTCGTCCGCGTCGTAGCGGCGCGCGAAACCGATCAATCATGCCTCTGAGCACGACTGATCGTCGCGCACCGTTCGATCGGCTGCATTGTCGCAGTCGTCGTCCAATCGCGCTGACCACGACGAGACATCGTCGCTCTCGTGCACCGTCGCCGTTACGCACTCAATTGTACAGATCGTCCAGATGCGATCGATTCAGTTCACGCAGTACATCGGTCACCTCGGTTATATTGTGACGCAATGTACGGCCCGCGTGAACGAGAATCGCGCCGTCACACGACAGACACATTTACGCGACTGGCCGGTAGAGTGACGAGCAGAATGATGGCCGGATAGCCGGTTTGGCGCTTGAAGTCGAATGCAGTACTGATTGTTCGGATCCAAGCGCATATACGGCACCGTGACGTCGCGATTCAGCGCGAAGCGATCGCGTTGCTACTGCTTGTCGCGACAGTAGCGGCGAGCGGCGGACGCGACAGCGCGACTTCGCAGCTCCGTGAATCCGACCACCACCATACTGCCCGGCAGATTCTCCTTGGCCAAGTGGCGATGCAACCAATCGGCGAATACGTGATACGCCCCGCGCGTCAAGCATACGTCGGTAGCGTACACAATGCACGTGTCGAAGCACGAACTGACTCGCGTCGGTTCGCCAGCGAATTCGTCGTCGATTCCGCCGCGTCGCGCATCGAGCGGCTCGGATGGTCCACTTTGCGTGTCCGAGTCGTCGCGCGCTCGAGAAGGTTCGAACTCGTCGTCCGTGTCGTATCTCGCCTCGAATCTTGCGTCGTGTGCGCTGTCGTTCATCGCGATCTTGTGCGTTTCACTCTTACCGATTGACGATTATTGGCTTAAGCGTGCTACGATCGCCAAGTCGGGCGGTACAGGCGCCAACGACAATGGCCAACGGCTCGCGCATTTTTTCCTTTTCGAACGTGATGCGATTCGCTCGTGTCGCGTTGTACGTGTTGCGTGTGCGCGAATGCGCTCGCGCGACGAGCCATTGCGTGCCCGATCATCGGTCGTCTGTGAGGACGATACGTGCCGAAACCGTGGACGCTCATATAGAACGATCTGAACCAATGACGATCAAATTGACCGGCTCGAGAGCAGACGCAGACGCGCGCAACTGTAACGAGACGACGCATCGGATCGACATTATGAGCTACGGCATAGATAGCACGTGCAACATGCTTCGGCACGTGTACATGCTGTACGCTGGGGAGAGCGCGGGCGACAATGTCACGGTTTTACCGGTGGAGATACACACCGGCATGTCCAATTATGACAGTGGGAGCGACGACGACGCGAAGCGCAGACTCTGCTCGCAGCAGCTCATGTATTGCACGGCCGACTATTACGGGCGGGGCCGCTGCGAGGGTTACGTTTTGCTGTGCGAATTGTGCGCAACCGACGAATTGAACAGGGCTCGGCTCAAAAACGATTAGTTCTTTTTGCCGTTTAACAATTGCGACACCATCGTGCCGTTTGTATTTCAGACACCGTTGCTCTGGCTCGGTTCGCTCGGTCTGGTAGTAGGTGCAACATTGAGCACGCAAACCTTCAACGCGTACATCTTTGCCCTGTTTGTACCCATCATGGCGTTTCTGTTTACGGCCGTGTATAATCGTACAGTGTGCGCACGAACGCAAATCATGCGAATTGTATCGATGCGGACACATGGTGATGGCTCGAAATCGCATCGCCGGTTCGAACAATGATAACGCAACTAGTGATGAGGCAACGTAGAAAAAAAGAATACGTGCTTGAAACGCTCATTTGACGCATACACGTATCGAAGTGTTCGTCAGCTCGGTCGTACGATATCGCACGAGTTCGTGCCAGATATCGAGATCGAGCGCGAAACTTAAAAAAAAAGTGAAGTTGCATTGGGGTCCCTACCTACCCGACCGCGGCGAGAAAAAAGACAGAACGGTGAACACTGTTTTTGTAGGCGTTCAAAGTTCCGATTGTGTCGATTCGCGCATTATTTCGAGGGTATACCCTGTCGAGCTGTAAAAAAATATGGACCCATCGCACACACGCCAGCACACTGTATCGATTGTTTCAATAATGCGCCATTTGTTACATACAAAAAAAACGAGCAATTTGTTTCTTCGTACAATCGCACACATCTTTTATCAAGTGGGGTGTGGAGGAAAAAAGGATCTTGTTAATGATGCGACATGATACGAGATTCGATGCGACGACGTACGCGAAACGCGACTACGATAACCTCGCGATGACGACGAACAAAACGGACGGATGAGCGAATGAGTTGTGATGGCTGAGGATAATCTGTCAAATAGGAACAAAAATAAAAAAAAGAATGTGCGATTGTGTCGTTTTTCTCTTTCTCTCACCATTCTGTGCCTACCTGCGATTAGAGCTACTTGTTGCGTCTTGTTTTTCCCACAACAGTATCAAGGCACACATCTGTACGATAATAATCATCCGTACATGTCAGAGGTGAAGATGGGAAGAATAAAGGATCGTGTTAATGATAAAGCATGATACGAGATTCGTTGCGACGACGAACACGTACGCGAAACGCGATGAGACAATAACCTCGCGACGGCGACGAGCAAAACGGGCAGTTAATGAATGATGTGTGGCTGAGGATAATGGTCAGTAGAGCAAAAAAAGAGAGGTTTCTGTCAAATTGGAACAAAAAATAAAAACTGTACGATTACACGCTTCCCTTTACACATTTTTGCGCTTATCTGCAACAAGAGCTAATTGAGCACGCTTCTCTTTGCACATTTTTGCGCCTACCTGCGACAAGAGATAGTTGCGCACGCTTTCTTTGCGCATTTTGCACCTACCTGCGACAAGAGATAGTTGCGCACGCTTTCTTTGCGCATTTTGCACCTACCTGCGACAAGAGATAGTTGCGCACGCTTTCTTTGCGCATTTTTGCACCTACCGGCGACAAGAGCTAGTTGCGCACGCTTTTTTTCTTTGCGCATTTTTGTGCCTACCTGCGACAAGAGTTAATTGCGCATGCTTTTTCTTTGCGCCTACCTGCGATAATAGCTAGTTGCACACGCTTCTCTTTGCACATGAACTAGTTGACATTTTATTATTATGTAAGTTCAGTGTCGGACAAGTCAAAAGATGATGTATCGTGGTGGATGTGAAAATATGAGTTTTTTGATGATGATACGGTTTCGTACGACGATACGACGCGTACGCGAAAGCGCGACCGACGAATATTCGCGACGGCGACGAGCAAAAACGGACGGATGATTGTACGAATTGGATGATTGAAGGAGTAGAGGAAATTGTCGTTCACTCGGTCGTGTATCAATGTCAACTAGTCACAATAAATCGCAATGCGCAAATTAGAGTCTTTACTTTTTCCTTATGGCCAATCTTAACATTTATACGATAACGTTACGATGCAATGATACGGCTTATCGCGTATCACGACGTTTTTTTGTCAAGTAGAGTATATTAATTTATCTACGCTACAATATGCACCAAGTTTTACAAATAAGTACCTGCGATCCAGAATGTTATTTTTTGAGATCGGTTTTTACGTTTCGCGTTGATCACCCGATACGAAAGCCCGATTCGCGACGCGCCGACGTAAAACTCGTTCATCGTCGGGCGAACTTTCACTGTCGTAGAACCATCGCAGCACGACAAACCATCGTCACCAACGTGGCGAGTTAGCACTCACTACCGGACCGGGGCACGGACGAGCCGCGTTACCCGGTGTGAGGGTCCCCACGATGCTCTTATGCCCGCTGATTGAACCCGGTATTGTTCTAATGCTCGGTGGCCGAGCAGCGCTTCAACGTGTCGCCGCGAAAATGACCTCATTCCGTGTGTCGTTTCGCGTTGATCGCCCGATACGAAAAGCCCCGACTCGCGAGGTTAAAATTTACGATGAATTTTTCTAACGTAAAACCGTCTTACCATAACGTGAAGACTGCTCGATGACAACTCTGGATCGCAAGTGATTTGCTCATCTCGCGACCGCCCTTATGTATCCGTCCATCGCGCACTACTTGAGAAACCGGAGCATTGGTAATTGTTCCGCTTCGTTGAATACTGTCGCAATCGGATATCGCATTACTTTCGCTTCACCAAACCGATCGCTCGCTCAGAGTCGAGCGTCTCGGAAGGTTATGTGACGTAAGCATGAGTCGACACGACCCGAATAAACGAGCGACCGACGCAAAGTCGAGTGATACGGTATGATTTAGCGCTACGCGAGAAGCGCTCAAGGCCGTAGATTTGGCAAATAGCCTGGTCGTATTTCTAAAGAGTACAGCAGTTACTACGACCGATGTGACACTGAACGAATATCCGTCCGCTCGATCGCCTTTGGGCGATATGATTGCGACAGCTCATGAATCGCGCAAACGATTCTACGAATCTATGCGCGATGTTCATCGCGCGATAATGTTATTGCGATTGCACGGATTTACCAATGGTGACCGCTCGTCCGGATTGACAAACGAATCGGCCGGCGCGTTTCGCAACGTGGATATCGTGCGGTTATTCGTTGACGTCTCCAATACGGATTATCGTGATGATTCGCGAGCAATAATCGAGTTGACGAACGTATGGCTGAGCGACGCTCGAAACGGCTATCGCCAGTACAGAGAATCGCTCGAATCGCTCGGCGAGCTAGAAACCGAGACTGCTGATTTGCGAGTCGCGTATGATGAAATGGTCGCGACGACGAGCGAACGATACGGCGAATGGTTGGATTTTGAGCGATCGCTCGTATCGCGCCGACGACTCGATTTGACTCGTCAGAGCGACAGCCTGACAGAATCGGCCAACGAATTGGGCGCACTGTTGACTCGTTCGGACGGTTCCGTACGTTTGGCGGTGCAGTACAAAACGGTCGAATGGAACGTGCTCTGACGCTAGAAGAGGACAAGCGTTCGACGGAATATCGCGTCGCTCGAGACGAACTGATCGCTCGAAATAAACGATTGACGATCGAAATGGACAGAGTGCGCAAAATGAACGACGTGTCGCAAAAATTGACCGATATTGTGACCAAAGTGCGCGATTTGGTGGAACATGTGACCCTTAAGGTTCGTCTACATTAGCTGTAAGAGTAAGGCTGTAAAGTTGTAAAACACGAAATGAAATATTTTCATTCGCTGATAGCTTACGTTACAGCCTTACAGCTTTACTCTTACAACTAATGTAGACGAGCCTTTAGGCTGGTCGAATCGTTGAAGCTATTGCGCGCTTCCGTCGAATCGTTGCAGCGCTAAGTCGTCAACTCGATAAACGATAGAATCTTGCGCGATGAGGTGTCGGCGCAATGCGGCTCGAATTACTCGGATCGGTGCAAGACGATAACCCGTTTGAAGCGCTCCGCGTATCCCACGGTGATCGATGGCTCGGCTCTGGCTCAGCTGCACAATCATTTCTGTCGAGAGTACTGTCTGCATATGATATCACGAGCATTGACGATGCGCTATAGCAACACGCGCGATCCATATCGAGGCGGCGTCACATTGAACGGCACAATAGCATTTTTGTACTTTTACGGCGATGCGAGCGGAATGATCGGTCGATCGACGAATGGTTCAGCATGTTACGTCGCGCCGATAATGTCGCTCTTTCTGCGGACAAACTGTACGAGGCGCAATGGCCGACAATCGCGCGCCGTGCGAATTTGACCAGTCGCGATCTTTCGCGAACCGCGTCAGCGGTGTGGAGCATCTTGCGATTGGATCTGAAACTCGTGCCAGAGTCTGCCGTGCGTCCGCTTCTGACAATGTTTGCGCATCGAAGAGACCAATCAAACAACGCAAATGGCGCGAATTGATTTCTATTTTTTAGCATCGTCGTGCAACGGCAACATGTATACGAAGCATGGATGATTTGAAGAAAAAAGTCAACAACTAGGTTCATTTTTTTATTCGATCTTTTCTCATACAAATTTCAAATCATTCACATTCGTGTCGACGGGTAGCATAAATTTTTGTCCGCTTCGGTCGATATAACGAATCGCTCGATTCGCCTCGTCATGGCGCGATCCGACCGGTGTCGCGATACCCTTGTCTCTAGACGTTTCGTTCTCGCTCGTCGCAATATCGCGACGACGTCCGTTCGACGTCGGTACAACAAACTGCACGCGAGGAACGAAAAGACGAGCGCGATTATCGCGGAGAATGCCATCGCCAACCAGACAAATGGCGCGGCGTTGGCGCCAAGAGCCACCGTGGCCGAAGCATTCACGATCTCGTCCAGAGTAAAAATACCGGCCATTGCTCTGTGTGTGCAAAAAATCAACTGAGTTGCGTGTAATCCAACAGTACCAATCGATTTTCCGAATTTATGAAATAGCGCGACTCGCAACGTCGCTCGTAATCGCTTATCGACGACGATGACGAAGCGGCACCGTGATCGCGACACGATCGTTCCAGCAAGTACGTCGAGGCTAATGTGTTTTCGCAACGTCGCAGCAATACATCGTAGTCGCACAAGGACAGTACCGATCGCTCATCTCGCTTTATCTCGCGCGACAGACGAAACAGATCGACGAATGCCAATTCGGGCAAATGATGCACCGATCGCGCAAACAGAGATTCCGCGTTCTTGTCGTCGCGGACGACGTCGCTGCCGCTGAACAAGTAACCGTCGCGCCAGAGCAATCGAACGCTACCGATAACATATTATACGATCGCACATTTTGTATCTGTCGTCGTAGCGAACGATGCGCAACCATTTGGCTCGTCCGTGCAGTTCGCGCGCCTTCGTCAGTACGCACCGTGGCGGCCGCTGCGGCGACGATGTCTCATCGAATCGATCCTGATACAAGCTGAGATTCTCGTAGCGAATATTGCGCACCGTCAATTCGCATGCCAGTATCAGCGCGAACGGACGTAAACAATCGATCGAGTTTGAACCGCAGGCCAAACTGATCGACGAGATCGCTTGTCGACGAGTGGTGTTGGTCAGCATCAATAGCACAATAAGTCGATTGTTTCGATCTACGCGCAAAAGACACTGTCGCGTCTCGCGTCTCGCGTCGGTGCTCATGACTATCGAGTCGATGACTCCGTTGCTCCATTCGGCGGTGGCTTCGGTGATGCTGGAACATTGTCGAGACGGCCGCCGATGAATCACCGTAGCCGAACTGTTGTCCTCGAGCGATACCGAGTATCTCAGCGCGCTATTTCGCTCGTTGGCACCCATGGTGCTCGAACGTACGACGAACCAATCGAACACAATCTCGTACGATTCGCCGTCGCTGCTCGCTCGCATTCGTTGCTGCTCGTCGTGCGCACTGACGAGCCGTTGTAACGCCGATTCGGACTCCTCGCTCAGACGCACCATCGCGGCCTCGTCTCTCATCAAATCGATTGTAGTGACCTCGGCTAGCCATTTGCCGCCGGGTCCGCTGACAAATAGCACGTCGTCGTCTTGACGCTGTAGAGTCGCTAGTTATCGAGTCGCGTTATCGGTGCAGATCGACCAGCGAGCCGATCGATCTGCACCGATAACGCGCGCACAGCGTCTCGAACATCGCGACCCATGTGGCCGTCTCCGACACGGTCGAACGCACCGGACGATCCATTCTCGGGTGGGTTAGATTTCGATCTCTATCCGCGATACAGTAAGAACTGTGAGATTCTCAGCGCCATTCTGAACCGTGAAATGCGAGTATCGATTTTTTATACTCGGGGTCTCGCCGGGAGGGCCAAACAAAGAGGTCCGTGTTTGTTTTAGCGTGCCGCGATGCAATTCGATTCAAGGAAATTTATCAAATGTCTGATTGTTTGCGCTGAACGAATGCTGGCGTCTGTTTCCATCGATATCTATTTTTCATTATCGAGCCAGAAAGATCGACGAGGGGCTTGTTACTCGCACGCCCATCGATCAGTCTGCACGCAACAATATGGCGTGATTGCGAATGCTCAACCGATGCTTTTCCACGCGCAGTCGCGCAATCTCGGCATTAGGAACGGTGTATCGTTTCTCGTCGTTCATCGAATACCGCCACATTTTGGCGTTCAATTCTTCGTCGGGCAAATGAAACCAACGACGCATAAACGGAGCGTCGACGAGCACGCCGTCGCTCGCGTTGGACGACACCTCGCGTTTATGGCGCACCTTGGCGATAACCCGGCAACCGACCGGTACCTGTATTCTTATTTCATTGATGTCGTCGAGCCGACACACCGGACGAGCGGAGGTTGCGTCTCGTTGTTGCATGAAAATATGAACATCGGTGTATTGCTCGCAACCGTCGTGCACCTTGTACATCATGACGATATTCGAAAACGATTCGCCAGCGATCTTTCCGACCCCGTACGACTGTTCGAGAATAGCGAAACCGCTCGTTCTAGCGCCGTTGAGATCGTTCGATTCGTTGATGGGTGCTCGATACAGTGATAACGAGACCTCGGACGCGTCATTGCGCGCATTGTCGACCCAGACGAATCGCGTTCCGTCCAGCAACACCATCGACGTTACGTCTGCCTCGTACCAAAAGTGGTCCACGTAGAAACGACCGCCCAGTCGTTGAATCGCTGCTTCGATCGATTCAAAGTCCTGCTCGGTGCGACTGTCAAAGTACGCGTCGCTGTGGCGCGTTTCAGACGGCACATAGTATACTTTGGACAACGGCCTGTACAGTCGGGATTTCAATTCGTACGCCACGCCGTTGGACGAAACCACTCGGGTCAAATGTTTCGACGGATGTCTCAGAAACCACGGCGGCCCGATCGGCAGAGTCCACGACGCATTGCGCGACGATTCATTCAACGCGTACGAGCCGTAACACGTCGAGGGGCTCGAATCGCGTATTGAGCACCGCTCGACGCTGCGCGGATACGAATTGATCGTGTGAAAGATACATTCGGATGGTATTCGACCGACTTCGCGTCGATGGATCAATCGACAGCGCATATAGTGGCTGAGGAACTGTGACGATGGTACGTTGATCACCGCGCGATTTTTAGCCCAGTACGCCATTCGCACGACGTCTCGCCACTTTAGATCGATCAACGTCGGGTCAACGGAACGACACACCGAGCGCAATTTCGCGTAGCGCTCGTTGCTCGCGACGCGATCATCCATCACTCGCACATACAATAGAATCAGAGCGGCCAGATACGCAAGCCCCTCCTCGTCCGTGGCGTCGATGAACAACGAGAGACACACCGCGAAGGTACGAGCCAATTGCTTGGGATTTACCGCCGCGTCCGTCGCTATTTCGCGATGATGCAAACGATTATTGTCCATCTCGAAGTCTTTGTACAGTCGCCACATTCGCGACAGCACGGCGGCCTCTCGATCGCGAGCGGCGGCTAGTCGCCGATCGCGAGTCACTTTCGCCATGGGCTCTATCGCCTCCTCGATACGATCGAGCCCGTGGCGGTCGTCGTTCTCGAGAATCATGACGATCGCATCGTACTCGCCCGAGGTTGCGCGACTGTCCGATCCCTCGAACTCGACCGAAGTAGCGTTCAATTCGTCGATCGCGAGTGTTCTATCGACGTTTCCGCCGTGCAAAATTTGCTCCTCGTCGGACGAATTTCGTCGGTCGCTTCATCGAACACTGTTGTAATGCATCCTGTCTCGTAATTCGCGCCAGATCGCCACCAATATCGGACGAAATTGCCCGGCGTCTATGCGCGAGAATTGCGTATCGACATTCGGATCGATGCTCACGAAGCGCGCTCGACCCGGCAACAAGTTTGCGTGTGTAAAAACAATGCGACCGTGGTGCGGTACGACCGATTCCTGTTTCCGCTCGCTACCAGTCTGCGGCAACGCGATCGGCGGCACATGACTCGCGGGCGTTGAAGCGATCACCGCGCGTTGCTGCTGTTTGTTCGCGTTCGGCAAATACAACACGTACGCGCATCCGATCAAGCACAGAGCCAACACGAACAGCAGCATTGTCGCGCGCTCCGGCTCGTCCTCGCTCTGAGTTACGGACGTGCTCGTAAACGGCCGCGAGCAAGACGTTCGTCGGTGAAACGTCGCGGTTGTTACGACAGCGCTTCAATCGCAAAAAAAACTCGATCTTAGGGTAGAGGAGCAAGAGAAAAAACTAAACGTCGCCAGATCGAAAAACTACCGGCATCGAGCGCGGGCAGGAGCAGATCTCGAGCGCCGTATCGTTGCAATTCGCGCGCGATTTCGAACGCCTCCTCGCGAGACACGCGGTCGACCAGTTTGAGCAGCGTCTCGGCGGGGCAATCGTCGCTGAATTGCAACCGATCATCATCGACAACGTGCTCACGAGGTCGCGACTCCCAAGCGCGTTTTATGCGATCACACGCGGCCAACTGTCTCATCGATACGGCCGAATCTGCGCACAAAAGTGCGACGACTCGTTCGTCACGCTCCTCGATGAATTGGCAACAAAGGAACGAAAATGCACGAATCGCTCGTCGCTCATCGCTGACGAATGCCACGATTTCAGCACGGTGAAATCGGTGAAATGCGGAATCATAGCGCGCACTATTTCGGCGCGTGGCGCATCATCGAAAGCAAAAGTTCGCAATAGCAACGAACCGCCCGGACGCAGCGTCGAACGAGCCACGATCCATCCGGCCGCGAGCAACGAATCGTCACGCGTTTCGTCCGCGCGCTCATTCGGTCGCGCCCGCGGCCGCTCATTGTCGAGCAGCACCAGATTGACACGACGACGCATTCGTTTGATCGTGGCGATGAGCGTCAGGCATTCGCGCGAATCGCACGGTCGTTTCTTCGAACAACCGCACGCGTCGGCCAACCGGCGAAGGTCACAACGGTGCACAGGCAGTGCGCATTCGCCAACCGCTCGATCCACTCGGATGGTCGTTTCGGGCGCGTTGCTGTCCATCAAACATTCCGCGAGCCGAACAACGTTTGCGCAAAAATATGTATCTATCAAATAATCTAGCAAATCGACACTGGTAGCGGCGCCTCCATCGCCGCACATGGTCAGAAACACGACGCACTGGTCGCGCGGTAGAATGTTCGACGCAATGTCCATCTCGGCGATTTTCACGTATGCCCGATTCGCCACCGTGGTCACAGAGTGCACCAGCGCGAATCCGTTCTCGGCCTCGATCATTGCGCGCAGACGACGGCGCGCTCGCCGCTCGGTCGTCGTCGCGGCGACGCGTCCTCGAGCGACGCCGCTCAAGGCGGCGAGCTCGCGACGCGCGACGATCGCGCGATCGCGAGCTATCGCCGAAATGCGCTCGGTCAACGACGAACCGACGCGGTTATGCTCACGAGTGCGGTGGGCACCGGTGCGATGCGATTCAGAAAAGCACAGCTGTTGCCATTCGATCGTCGCCGAATTTGCCATTGTCTCACATTGTGCCGCAATCTTGCGATCGCGCGTTGTTATCAACGCGGCGAATCTATCAGCGCGAACACGCGATATCGCACAACTGATCGACAACGATCTATCGCCTCTTCCGGAAACTGATGTCATCGAGTGAAAAAACAAGAACCGTTATCGATTTTTTTGTCAACGAGCAAAATGCTGTAGGGTGGGGATGATAATCGCGCGATTCGTAAAAAAGGGCGAGTGTTCCCTACTACCCATTACCGTAGTTACAAAATCATTAAAATCCGAGATCATGTTCAACGGTGACGATATATCTATCGTGAACACCAACGCTTCGTTCAGTGCGACCGTTTTCGGGGATATTTCACGCTTGCCGCCGAATGCTGCGTTAGAAAAGACGTTAGACAATACGCGACTAAGATTACCATTGACGTTGGTATTCGCCACGGTCGAACGAGCGAACCGCTTCAACGAATCGCTGTGCCCGCGTATGAGCGCGTGGATCAGCGCGGTCGACGTTAACGACGTGATATCGGCCCCATTGTACTACGGCGACGTACATATAGTGCGCGACTTTTCCGCGGCTTTGCAAACGGTACGCCTGGACGCCGGTACGATCGTAGCCATCGATCGGTGCGTCACCGTCGGCGGGATCAGAGAATTTGTACGCTCCGATAGGACCGAACGACGAGGGTACTGGCTGTTGAGTCTGCGCGGCGACGATTCCGTTGCGACAGCCGACGAGACGTCGTTCGATTTTGGACCGGTGGTATCGTTCGTCATTGAAGACGCGACGAGAAACAATCACGACAAACCGATCGCCACGTTCGATCGCACGGAGAGCGTCATTGACGGCGATCGATTCGTCGCGTACACCGATCGCCACGTTCGATCGCACGGAGAGCGTCATTGATGGCGATCGATTCGTCGCGTACACCGAGCGCGATTATGTCTGAGCCGTTCGCGGCTGACACCGCGCCAGCGCAATCGTCGTCTGTGCGAGAATTCGCAGCGACGGAAATCGGCGTGTCGGATCGTACATTGCTGATGATTTCGGGGCGCAGATACACCGAACGGGCGGTGTATCGCGATATCACGGAATGGACCTGAGGTTGAGATATCGCGCGAGCAATAACTGGATCGTCGCGGAAACGATGCGCGGCAGCAGCCGACGCCACGACGAGCAAGCAGCCGCGCACCGTCGATCCAAACGCGCCATCGTTCTCGTCCTCGTCGTCGTCCACAACTTCTTCCTCGTCGCCGGAGCTTGAGCGATTCGCTACACTCGGCGATACGACGGCGCTGTTCTGCGACGAACAGCGACTCGCGTCAACAAGCGGCCGACAGTTACCGTCGCTCTCGCTGATCGGTAGACAAACCACAGTGGCCTCAACGACGGGTTGTTCGCGAGTCGCCGATAACGGCGAAGTAACAGTCGATAAAAGCAGCAACGAGCGAGACTACGTGTTCTCGCCGAACGATTTGGCGAAAGTTTGCGAGTTGCAAACCAGACGGCGCACGAGCCTACTCAATGTCGACACTGTGGATCGTCAAGTGAAGGAATACCGGAAGGCGATGCGTCTGTCGCGCGTATCCCTGCGTTCGATACTGACGCGCGCGACCGTGCCGGCGCATCGACGCATCATCGACCGACTGATCCGAATGATACACAAATGCAACGTGCCTTTGAGCGATCGTCACAATAAAATGCTAAACATCTACGTGGAGCATGTAAGTCTGTATCGAAAGATATGTCCGAGCTTTATGGACTTTTTGTTGAACTCGAACGTTATGAGCGGTGTCGCGAATCGTCGCAGAGGCGCACCGCGCGTCACTCTGATGTTGTTGCATCTGATCAACGCCACACCGTTCATCACGCTGTCGCAGTTTTACTTTTACGTGTTTGGCAAAAACTTTTGCTTCGACACCGACGTAGATGCGGCGAGCCCGCCATCCCGGGCCCCCCTGGGTTTGCATCAAGCCGGCCAAAGCCGTGCTCATCTTGCGAACCCGGGGAGCCAGGCGCCTGAAATGGGCCCCGAAGTCCCATTGGCTGTCCAGCGTCAGGCCCAGATATTTTATCGTGGGGCCGACGCGGACGCGGACACCATCCACCAGGATTCGGGCTTTTCGTGGCCTCCCCTTACCCCGGCCATGGAATAGCATAACCTGGGTTTTCTGGGGGGCCACTTTCAGCCCGAGGTCACTGATGATGCCCACCACCGAGTTCAACGCCGTCTCTGCTAGGAGGCGAGCCTCCCCTCAATCCTCCCTCTCGGCGAGCACCAACGTATCGTCTGCGTAGCAGACCACGTGGGCGCCGAGGGGGAGGGGAGAGCGTAACACCCGATCGAACGCGATGTTCCATAGCAGGGGACCCAGCGGACCCCTGCGGAACACCGCGCTCCATTCGGCGCCAGCCCTGGACTCCGCCTCTCCCGGAGTAGGCGAAGTCCCTGTCCCTAAAGTAGGCCGCCAGGATGCGCTGGAGATAGACGGGCACCCCGTCGTACTCGAGGGCCCGTCCAATCTCCGGCCAAGGCAGGGTGTTGAACGCGTTGGTAATATCCCACGAAACTGCGACCAACACCCTGTCCCCCCTCCACAGCGGTACGGGCCAGGTCCCGGACGCGCTGGATTGCGTCCAGCGTTGAGCGTCCGGGCCTGAACCCGTACTGGTTGCTGTGGAGGTCCGACTCCTCTAGGGACATATGCTGGACGAGGCGGTCGGCAATAATGCGCTCGAGCATCTTGTCCGCCTCGTCCAGCAGGCAGATCGGCCTGTAGGCTGGCGCCCCACCGGGCGTCTTGCTCTCCTTCGGGAGGAGGACCAACTTGGCCCTCCTCCACTCGTGGGGGAAGACTCCCTCCTTGAGGCATCTCTCCAGAACATCCCGCATGACTGCGGACAGGTTCCCCTCGCCAAGGGCGAAAGCCCAGACGCGGCCAGGAATACCGTCGGGGCCCGGGGCTTCGCCTTTGGCCCCAAGCCTCTTCCTGGCCCTGGCGAACTCCTCCAACCAGACCCCCAGGTCCTCGTCCCAGTCCCCGTCCCGTAATTCCGGGACAGGGATGTGGGGAGGGCCCCCCTCTACTCTCGGGAAGAGGGTGTCGAGGCACCCCTCGAGGTCCCAGGGGTCCATAGACTCTGTCGGTGGGGGCGCCCACGGACGTATCTTCCCGACAGTCCGTTTGTAGGGGCGCCCCCACGGGTCTTCGTCTAAGGAGTCCACCAATTGCTCCCAGGCTATCTCCTTGGCTTACTTGATGGCGGCCTTCAGGGCTTCTCTCGCGTCGAGATAGCCCTGTTTGGTTCCCGCGACATCCCCCCCGTCAGAAGGCTGTACGCCAGAGCCGGGCTCTGGCGTACAGCCTTCTGGCTCGGACGCAGGAGTCACGGATCTCCTGCGTCCACCAGTACGCCGCCCGGCGCCGGCGGGGGTGGGACCGAGGCATCGCGGCGTCTCACGCCGACACCATGATGCCCACTACCTCCCTCGCCTCTTCCTGGGGAGGGAGGGGGTCCCGTTCACCTGGCTCTCTTCCAAGATGCCAAGTAGCCGCGAGGACGGCCGCCTGGAACCTGTCCACGTCTAGTTGACCAAAGGCCCATCTTTTGGGGAGTGGAAAGTTCCCCTCCCCTGGGCGACGGGTCAGGATCCGGTGAGGGGTGGGGAGTCGGAGAGACCACATCACGTATCTGTGATCGGATAGCGATTCCCTCTCCTTCTCCACCACCCACTCCCAGAAGCCCCGGGCAGCCGAGGGGGAGGCCCACGTCAAGTCAATGACTGAGCCGCCTCCCCCCGGCCGCACACAGGTGCTGGTGAACCCCGTGTTCATCAGCACGAGGCCCAATCCCGCCGCCCAATCGGCCACGACCTTGCCCCGAGGATTCCGCTGCCGGGAACTGCAACCCCACTCTTCCGAGTGGGTGTTAAAGTCCCCGGCAACGACGACAGGTCGGGGGTGGCACGATCCTGTCTAGGACCCTCTCTATTCGGGCAAGCTCGCCGCGGCCTTGTTTGTTCCTGTGGTGGGGGAGATAAACCCCCACCACAGTGACGGGCCAGCAGTCGACCGCCACATACGAGCTCCCCCTCTTCCTGATCTTACAGGAGGGAGCCCGCTGCGGGATTGGCCACCACAGCCACCCAGCCACACTTGCTGCCCAGCCAGTTGGGGTTACCGTCCGGAACGAAGTGCGGCTCGGCGGCCATCCCCAGCCCGGCGCCCAGCTCCGCAAGCCTGTGAACCCACAGGTGGCCCACTTGGGCCCAGGCGCTGCGGCCGAGGTTGGCTTGGGAGACCCGGAGGAGCGTGAAAGCAAGACCTTCACGCCTCCTTTGGGCGCTCCTCCTCCACTCCCCCGTGGAGGCCTCGGGCGGCGAAGTCGCCGCCTCGGCCTCCCCGCAGGGAGTGTTAGTATAGTGGCCTCCGAATCCGATGCCTCCACAGAGACATCCGGCTCTGTTGCCTCCTCTGAGGCTATGTGAGGGGTCCCTACCTGCGATTCTTCCACCTCTAGGGAGTAAGAGGGGAGGGCGCCTACTGAGGAAGCTAGGGTTGGCGCTTCCTCTGGCTTCCCCTCTACTTTCGTTGGGGGTGGAGCATTCGCTTCCACCCGCCTCACCTTGTCCGTCTTCGGTTCCTGGCGTGGCACCGGTTCCAGTGTTGTCCCGTCCCTTGGCTCCGTTGTCGGGGTTGCCGTCTCCATGGCCCCGCGCTTCCTCTTTTCACGCCGAGGCATTGGCTTCTCCGGGACGTCCATAGCCATCTCCCTCGTTGGAGGAGAGGTCGGTCCAACCTCCCCTCTTTCTTCTCCTTTCCTCCCTGGTGAGGAGGTTGTTCCGTCCTGTTCCTTGGGTGAGGGGGTGATGGTGGCTCCCATTGCTCCCCCTTTGGCTACGGGTCCCGTCTGCCTCCTCATCCTGTTTCTCTTCTCTCTACCCGTGACGGAGCGGCAGGAGGGACCGCCTACCTTATGGTCAGGCCTCCTTCCCACCCTCTCACAGACCGGGCAGTGGGCCGCCGCCGCCTGACACTCTTTGGCACAGTAGCCGGGATCACCGCAGCGATAACACGCATCGCTGCGGTCGACGGCGTTCCCGCACCACCCGCGCACGTGGCCCTGCTCCTAGCATTTGTAGCAGAACTCGGCGCGGGCGGGCAGCACCGTCACCCCGACGCGGTTCCAACCGATTCGGACCCGCCCCGCCGCAGCAGCCTTGCGGGCCGCCGCGAGCGGGCACCGTGCCACCGTCGAGGCCATTCCCCGCTGGGTGAGTTTGTACCTGCCTACGGAGATCTCCGCAGGCAGGCACCCCCCAGCCTTGGCCACCGCAGCCGCCACCTCACCGACCCCGACCGTCGCGTCCAGGTCGGTGATTCGGACGGATGCGATCTTCACCGGCCTCTGGACGCGGTAGTCGGGGCCCTTCTCCGCCGCCAGCTTGCAGAGCTCCTCGGCAAGCCGGTCGGCGGAGGGCCCTGAGCCGAGGCCAGGCACCTCGATCAGCAGGGCACCCGTGCGGGCCGTGCGAACTCGCAGGGCCCCCGGGATGCCCAATTCCTCCGGATCGATCCGGCGCTTGGCCTCGGTCATGAAGTCTCTGTACGAGCCCTCAGGGCACGTGACAGTGACGGCCGCGGATCTAAGCGGCTTCGGCACCACTGTCCCCGTCCTAGGACCCCTGGCAGGCTGTGGAGGAGGGGGCCTCGGGGCATTCCCCTTTTTCCCCTCCTTCCTCATCCTCTTTACCTCCTTAGCTCCTCTTACCAGAGTCCAGCCCTCGTCCTTAGTCCTCGCTGCGGGTGTCGATTGAGGCCGGTTGGCGGGTGGGATCTTGGGTCCCGCCCGCTGCTGATCACCTTTGGCCCCGTTTCCTCTTCCCGCTCGTTTGATCGTATCTACGTAGGACCTTATATTTTCTCGCAGGGGAGGATTGGTCCCGGTTTAGGTGGTCCCTGTCTCCTCTTCACCTCTTCCTTCCTAGTGGCAACCCCGGTCTCAGGTTTCTCTTTCCTCTTTGCCTTCCTCCTTTTCCTCCTGTTCTGGGTGGCCGTCTCCCCGGCACCAGGCTTGCGCCCCTCCGCTCCCCTCTCCCAACCCCCCAGTTTGGATTTCGCCTCTCTGGTCGGGACGGGAGCGGGATTTGGAGCAGTGGCTCGAGTCGCTGGTCCGGGAGACGCTCCCCCAGAATCGCTCTCCATTGCTGCCGTTCTTTCCGCCACAATCTTTTCCACTCCTTCCGAAAGGGTCCCATACTCCTTCCCCTCCGAATTTAGGCCAACCCTTGTGTCCACGAGCCTGAGGAGTTCCTCTGTCAGCTTATTATAGGTCTTTTTGGCCTCTATCCCCAGGTTCTGGACCGCCATTGCTTCGTCCAACTCTCTTATAACCCCCTGGATCGGGGGTCTCCGGGCTGGTAACGGTGCGGTGGCGTGTTCCCTCCCCTTGTCAAAGTCCAGGTTGTCGTTGTACTGTGGAATGTCAACCTGGGCTTCCTCCTTTTCCTCCGCGGAGGAGTCGGAGGTCTTGATGACCGGTGGTCTAACCACCTTCCTCCTCTCTCTCCCTTTGGCTTTCCGCTTGCGCTCCTCCCCCTCGGTTTCGGACGCTGAGGAACCGCGTCTGCTGCCGGCAGTTACCTCAGCGTATGTCCTGCGTCTCGGCTTGGGCTGGGGTGGGTCCCGCGCGGCGTCGGTGGTCATTCTTGCCGCGTTTTGCTCCTCTTCGAGTCTCCGGTTTTCCATCCTCAGTCTCTTGTTTTCTTCCCTTATTGCCTGTAATTCCGCCTCGATGCCAGACCTATTGTCTTCTCCTCTATCTTTGGCAGCTATCCTGACAATCAGGGTTTGTAGTATTGCCTTAGAGGCGGTCACAGCACGGTCGGCACGATTCATTAATGACACAAAGCTCCCCTTTAGTGTATTCGACCTTCGTGCCACGAGTCGTATCGCGCCCAACGCGCGGCCCGCCTCCGAGGCTAACTTCGCCGGTGCAGCCTCCCTCAGCAGTGCTGCCGAGCTTGTGTTTTTGTATACTTCCTCCATGGGGCGCTTATCTGCCAGGGACAGCATAACTCCCCTATTCAGGAGATATTCTATATCTCTTTCGAGACATTGCTCGGTCTCCTGTTTTTTCCGCAACGCCTCAGCCTCCCTTTTTTCCCGCAAACCGACGCCCAGGCCTGTGGTGAGCTTCCTACCTCGCGGATTCCTCTTTCGCAGAAGTATCGGCTCGGGGTGCGGCTGCTCCTTGGAGGTCGATGTTCCTACCGAGATAACGGAGTTGGCGGAACTACCGCTCCCGTTCATCTTCTTCCTCATCCTCTTGCTACTGTCCTGGGTCCCTCCCTTCACCACTTTGGCCCTGCCGGAGACAGGTGCCTTAGTGGTGGCGGGCTTGGACCCGTTGGATGCAGTAGCCTTGTCGCTGTTGTTGACGACGGCAGAGGTGGTGTCGGGGGCAGACGCGGAGGTGAACCTCCCCATATTGTCCCTTATCACCACCTTGGATCTCTGCGAGAGCAAGATGTCTTCGACGATCTTTGGCTTATTTATACCGCCAATCGTGTCCGCGTCCGCGCTCGCGTTTCTTCCCCCGGTAAACTTAAGACCTCTCCTCTTACTCGAGAGGGGTCTGGCTTATTTTTAACTGGCGTCCTATCGACACTCGCGGCCCCATCGCCCCGGGTCAAGACTTTTCTCTCGTTGGACGGTCCTTCTTCCACCTGAGGAGTCGTCTCGCCTTCCCCCCGGCGAGGGAGGCGTTTCTCTCTTCCCAATGGGGATTCCATTCCCCAGGAGCGTGGCCGCCCTGTCTTCCCCCGAGGGCTCAAGGAACGTGTCCCCCGGTGGGGACCGTTCTTCCGGCTGGAGTTAGCCGGGATCTTACCTCCCTCGTTGCGTGGCAGACCTTTCTTCTTATCCCGAGGGTCCACTCTATTCACTCCCCGTTGGGAGCGGTCTCTCCGGTCATCAAGCACGGAGTGGGACTCCTCGACTACATAGTCGGGGTCCTCGTCGGTGGGTGGAGAGTAGTGATCACTACTCTCGTCCGTGCTCCGACTTCTACTCCTATAGGAGTTGGTTGCTAGTCTTGACCTGTCGTCTGTTGACGACATATCGGGGGTCAGGTCCGCGCCCCCGACATGACGCTTCACGGTAGTCCGTTCCTCACAGGCACCCGTGGTCAATGCCTGTGACAGCCCGTCGTATGATGACGACGCGGGGGGAGGGGGGCCGGGACAATACCCCAAACCTCGCGCCGGTTCTCGGCTCCGAATACCGAGACATCAAGCTCTTTGGTCGTCATATTTGATCCATCCAGTGTAGGATTGTTACGAGCCCTACCCACTCGGGTGTGATTTCGGGGTTTTCCTTTTTCCTAGGCCGGCTGCCTTTACCAGGCTAACGAGCCCTCTCTGCCCGCGCTGTAGGGTCCTTTGGGCCTCACGAGTGGGACCCTCCAGACCCTGGTTAAAACCTGGAGGCAGCTGCCCATGCAGGAGTATTATGGACGCTCTTAGTCTGGTTCCTCTGTACAGGCCACCTCGGCATGGTAGAACCTTCCAGGAGTCGAAACCCCCGCCGTTACAGCCCTGTACATCATCGGGACACGCAAACTCCCCCACCACGACAAGGTGGCGCCCACGGGGGAGAAAAAGAGGACACTTTTTGGTCCCTTTCCCCACCCAGCGTCCAGTTGACCCGGCACAACCAACGGTCATCCCGTCCGAGAGGGCCCCAATGCTCGACAGCCTTTGCCTAACGGATCAGGCCGCCCTTGCGGGTTCCCCGTTACCGACTATCTCCAGCCGCCGAGCACCAGAGTACTCCCTCCCGGATGAAGGATAACCCCCGGGTGCATTCCAAGCCCCCTGAACACCGGGTGTTGCGCAAAAGTCGCATGGGGGGTGGTGTCACCACCCCGCACGCAACCCATGCGCCGGACTCTGCGCCCTATGGCGCGTCCAGACGAACTCTCTCCGGGTGTGGTATCGTGTGACCGTTTGCATCCCCACCTAACCATCAGAAGGGGGGCCTGGGCCATAGGCGCGCAGGCCCGCAGCAATCGTCAGGTCCAGCAAGGCGCAAACGGGAGACATCATCACCGCCATCGCAACCATGCCGCCCGTTACCGCTCAGTCGGCCCGCGGGTCCGCCATCCCGGTGGACGGCCGGGCCCTAGCGATCCCGCGGGCCAACCTCCTGGGCGGGCCGCAAGGCATCGACTTCCAACGGTGGTATGCCTCCACGACCCATACCCCCAAAGAGAGACATCCGGTTTCTCGCAAGGGTGTTGCTGGGACACCGATGAGTGTATCCCCCAAGTTTTCTCAAGGAATACCTACCCGGCACCCAGCAAGACCCTTCTTCAGAGGCGACCTAGGCTGGCTCATTCGACCTACATATCCCTCTCCGGCACTGTGGCGGAAGTGGCCCCGTCCACCACCGCCACAGCTCCAACTCATCGAGGATCAGCGCCGTCCCCAGCCTCCCTCCGGACCCCACCCCCCCACACACACATTCATTCTATGGCAAACCATCCTACATCCAGGAGGACCCCGTCCCATCCCCCGAGAGCACCTCCGCTCCCATCGCCGAGCGGACCCCCCAGGCGCCGCAGGACTTCGGCCTAACGGATCAGTGAGTGCTAGCCCACCGTTGCTATCTATCTTCCGCCGTCCGGCACCAAAAAGGCCCCCCCCCCGACGACAGAACCAGGACCCACGGGGTCCGCCACGCGCTCCACCGGATGTTGCCATTCGGCTGCGCTCATGTAGAGGAATTAGACTACATGAACTCTGCTTTGTGGACTTCATACGCTCGGCTATCTCACTAGACCAACGAGGCCGCCTCCCCGGGTTTGTTCTTTGAGGTTCTTCCTTCCTCCTCGGTGGAATGGGAAACCAGTCTCACGAGTCCGAGCACCCGACCGGTTTGTTCACGAAGTTGCCTCTCCGGTTTGGTCGCCCCGAGACTTGGCGAGTCCCAAGCACCACCCCGGAACTAACGAGTCCGAAACACTCAACCGGTTTTAATCGGGGGTTTCCTCTCCGGTTTGGTTGCCATGCTGCTAACGAGCCCAAACTCCCGGGTTTTTACTTTGGGTTTTCCTTCCCCTCGTTTGGTGTCTGTTCGACAGACTAACAGGCCCAATCGCCCGGGTTTATTATTCGGGGTTCTTCCTCCCCTAGTATCGGCTGCCTGGACTGCCAGACTCACGAGCCCGAACGCCCGGTTGTTGTCAGATTTGCTCTCTGTTGCAGTCGCCCGAAGGTTGACGAGCCCCCACGCCCGGGTTTTTACTTTGGGTTTCCTTCCCCTGGTTCGGCTGACTGGCACCACTAGCCCAACGAGCCCGATCACCCGGATTTAGCATTGGGGTTCTTCCTCCCCTAATAATAGCTTGCTTGCCCACGAAGTCAAGCTCTCGAGCTCTCGCCCGGGTTTGATATCGGAGTTTCCGATCTCCGGAATAGGTTGTACAAGGCTAACGAGCCCGGGTTATTGCAGTGGGTCCTTCCTCTCGTCGGGTTGTTTGGCAACCTCCCAAACTAACGAGACCGATACCCGGGTTTTCGTGGATTTTCCGTCCCTCGGTTTTTACATTGGGTTTTCCTTGCCCTTGTTCGGATGTCTTGGAAAAAAGACTCACGGGCCCGATCGCCCGATTATTGGTCAGGGTTCTTCCTTCCCTCTAGTTCAGGTGCCTGGACTGCCAGACTCGCGAGCCTGAACGCCCGGTTTGGTTCGGAGTTTTCTCTCCGTTTCGGATGTCTGGACCGCCAGATTCATGATCCCGAACGCCCGGTTTGTGCAGATTTTCTCTTCGGTGCAGATGCCATCAGGCTGACGAGCTGCACACCCGGGTTTGGTATTGGGGTTCTTCCTCCCCTAATAATAGGTTACTTGCCCACGGAGTCAAGCCCTCGAGCCCTCGCCCAGGTTTGATAACGGAGTTGCCAATCTCCGGAATAGGTTGCACAAGGCTAACGAGCCCACTAGCCCGGGTTTTTACAGTGGGTTTTCCTTCCCCTCGTCGGATTGTCTGGCAATCTCCCAGACTAACGAGTCCGATGCCCGGGTTTGGTATTGGGGTTCTTCCTCCCCTTCACATAGGTTGTTTGTCCACGAAGTCAAGCTCTCGAGCCCTCGCCCGGGTTTGATAACGGAGTTTCCAATCTTCGGAATAGGTTGCTCAAGGCTGACGAGCCCACTAGCCCGGGTTTTTGCAGTGGGTTTTCCTTCCCCTCGTCGGGTTGTCTGGAAACCTCCCAGACTAACGAGTCCGATACCCGGGTTTTTACAATGGGTTTTCCGTCCCCTCGTTGGATGCCTGGAAAATAGGCTAACGGGCCCTCAACAGGTTTTTACGGGTGTCCTTCCCCTGTTTGGTTGCCTCCCAAAAGCGAGGCTAACGAGCCCAAACGCCCGCGCTGCAGGGTCCTTCGTGCCGCTCGAGAGCAGCCCTCCAGTCCCTTAATGCTTCAAGATGCAGCTGCCCATCTCGAAGCATGTATTGGTCGCTTTTATTAGCCACTCTCCTCAGTTCACCCTCGAACTTGGAATCCTGAGATTCCAAGTCGAGTCCATCCCTTTAGATCATTGTGACCATCAAGCATCTGCACCACGACAAGGTGGCGAGCATCTGCAGAAGACTAGTATACACACATTTTTTTTTTGGTAACGCAGAGGAAATCCATCATGGATACCCCGACCCCTTTGGGGGGGTCGGGGGTTATGTCAGACTCTTACTGACTAAAACCCCTGCGGGATGCTTACCTGTCGGACCGAGTGGAGGGGAGTCAGGGGAACTACTCCCGTATTCCCTCCCCAAACCCTCGGCCCCAGGGCTCGTTGCCGACCCCCCGCCATTCTACATCGCGCCCTGTTCCGCAAAGGGAATCCAGGGCGCGGTCCCGGTCGGTCTAGGACCGACCGGTTGGCCTTCTGGTGTCGCCTATGGGGTAAGGTGGCATCCGCCCTCACCCCTTACCCCCCTCCTCTAGAGTCGGTGTGGTGGGGTTTTTGGGGAAGTGGGCCCGCCCCAAAACGGGCACCACTCCCCCCTAACCTATCCTGTCCGTGGCCAGGGGGGAACCATCTTCCTAGGTGGAAAAAGTGTCGGATCCTCCCTGCCGACGGAGTCGGGCCCGAAGCGGCCGAGGAGGAGGGCTTGGACCCCCGCTAGTCGGGGCTCCTCCCTCCTCCTCAGCCGGTGTCTCCTCGGACCCGCTGCCTAAATGGCCTCCCTCTCTGGGTTGCCGGCCACCCCGTCGTCGTCGACGACGACGGGTTATGTGTGGCCGGCGCTCCCTCTCGGCGGCCTCCTTCTTGGACATTACGCCTCTACAGAAGGAGGCGCAGCTTTCCATCCCTCCTCGCTCCCACACATGGACGCACATGCGCGGGAGTGAGATGTCCCCGTCGCGCCACCCCATGGCCCCGGTCAGGACACGGCGCTCCTCTTCCCAGGCCGGACAAGCGACCAGGGTGTGGAGCGCTGTGTCCATGAGCACGGGGCAGTGGTGGCATCTGATGGTGAGCTCCTTTCCTATCTGGTGCAGATACTTGCCAAAGCATCCATGGCCCGTCAGCATCTGCACCAGATGAAAGGACAGTCCGGATCCCCTCCTGCCTGCCAGTTCTGGCAGGCAGGGGCGGACGGCCTCCGCCGTCTGGGGCCCGTAACCCCGTGGGTCGGACAATTTGTCCGCCCACATCTCGTGGGTACGGGCCACGACTTGAGACTTTAAGGCCCGCACATCCCTGACCCTAAAGCCCCCTCCTCGTGGAGCTCCTTTATCCTCCAATAGAGGATTCTGCTCCTCCGCAATGAGATCCACGGGAGGGAAGCCGACCAGAGTGCTCGCCGCCATGTACGAGACCGTTCTGTACGATCTCGACATTCTGATAAACATTGGCCTCAGCGCCTGCCTTAGCCTTCGTTGGCCCTCGCGGCAAGCGCTGAGCTGGGGCGCCCAGATTGGCGCCCCGTATAATGCGATCGACAGAACGGCCGTCGCGTATAGGCGGCGAGCCCTCCATCTTGGACTCCCAAGGTTGCGCTGGAGACTAGCGACTGCTAGTCCCGCATTGCGCACCTTGAGGGCCAGATCCTTAAAGTGCGGGCCGAAGTCCCACTGACCGTCCAACGTCAGGCTGAGATATTTAATCGTCGACCCAACGTGGATGCGGACGCCATCTACTAGGACCTGGGTCTCGGGTTGCGCCCCTCGACTGCCGTCGTGAAAAAACACGGCCTCAGTCTTTTGGCGCCACCTTCAGTCCCAGGCCCTCGATGGTTTTCACCACCGATGCCACAGCAGCCTCTGCGCAGAGGCGAACTTCCCCCCAGCTCCTCCCCCCTGCTGCCACTAGAGTGTCGTCCGCGTAGCAGACGACGTGGCAGCCCGGGGAGAGAGGAGTTCGCAGCACCCGGTCGAACGCGATGTTCCATAGCAGAGGGCCGAGCACCGACCCCTGCGGAACACCGCGCTCCATTGCGCGCCGACCTAGAACCCCGCCTTCTTTATTGAAGGCGAGGTCTCTGCCCTCAAAGTAGGCCGCCAACATGCGCCGGAGGTAGACGGGCACCCCGTGGTACTCGAGGGCCCGCCCCACCTCCGGCCAGGGCAGGGTGTTGAAGGCGTTCTTGATGTCGAGAGACACCGCCAACAACACCCCGCCCCCTCTCTCCACGACCGTCGCGGTCAGATCCCGGAGGTATCTGAATGGCATCCAGCGTCGACCTCCCGGACCTGATACCGTATTGACGTAGTGAAGATCCGGCCCCTCCGAGGACATGTGCTGGACGAGGCGGTCAGCAATAATGCGTTCTAGCACCTTGCCCGCCTCGTCCAGCAGGCAAATTGGCCTGTAGGCCAGCGCGCTCCCGGGTGTCTTGCTCTCCTTGGGGAGGAGGACCAACTTGGCCCTTCTCCACGCCGGGGGGAATACTCCCTCCTTAAGGCACCCGCTTAAAACTCCGCGAAAGGCGGCGGATAGGCTCTCTTCGCCGAGTGCGAGAGCCCAGGCTCGGCCAGGGATACCGTCGGGGCCGGGGGTTTTCCCCTTGGTCCCGAGCTTTCCCCTGGCCTTGACGAGCTCCTTTGGTTCCACAGCCAGGCCCTGCTCCAGTCCCGCTCCCCTAGTTCGGGGGCGGGGATCCTGGGCGGACCCCCTTCCACCCTCGGAAAGAGGGTGTCGAGGAGCCCTTCAAGGGCCCGGCTGTCCAACGACTCCGTCGGCGGGGGCGCCCAAGGGCGGGCTTTGCCCATCACCCTCTTGTACGGGCGCCCCTACGGGTCGTCGTCCAGGGAGCTCGTCATTTGCTCCCAGGCTTCTCGCTTTGCCTCGGCGATGGCGGTACGGAGGGCCTTCCGGGCAATCCGGTAGGCCTCCACCGCTCTCGTGATGTCCTCGCCTCTTCCCCGGGTCCGGTACAGGTGCCGTCTGGCTTGGACGGAGGAGTCGCGAAGTTCCGCGATCTCCTCCGTCCACCAGTACGCGACCCGGCGACGGCGAGGGTGGGCTTGGGGCATCGAGGGGTCGCAGGCCGACGCCACGATACCCACTAGTTCCTCAGCCCCCTCCTGGGGCTGAGGGCCCACTTCCCTGGCTCTTTATCAAAGTGCAAGGTGGCCACGAGAACGGCCGCCTTGAACTTATCCGCATCGAATCGACTGAGGGCCCATCTCTTAGGGAGGGGAATTCCCCCTCTCCAGGACAGCGAGGGCCTGCACCTGTGGAGGCCCGAGGAGGTGGAGGGCCCACACTATGTATCGGTGATCCGACAGTGTTTCGCCCTCCACCTCTACCTTCCACTCCCGGAATAACCGGGCGGCTGAAGGGGTCGCCCAGGTCAAATCGATGACCGACTCCCCGTTCAGCCGCACATCGGTGCTAGCGGACCCCTCGTTTATCAACGAGAGGCCAAGTCCCACTGC
This sequence comes from Harpegnathos saltator, assembly GCF_003227715.2. NCBI lineage: Eukaryota > Metazoa > Arthropoda > Insecta > Hymenoptera > Formicidae > Harpegnathos > Harpegnathos saltator. Next base: position 168,367 of record NW_020230720.1, on the reverse strand, counting down.
CCAGTCTATGAGAGCCTCGCCCCTGGAGTCCCTTTGCCGGGCATTACACCCCCACCCTTCCGAGTGGGCGTTGAAATCCCCGGCAATCACGACGGGTCGGGGATGGCACCTTCGTACCAAATCCCCGATCCCGTCGAGGACCCTCTCAATGTGGGCGAGGTCTCCCAGAACTTTCTTATTTTTAGAGTAGTGGAGATACACTCACACCACCGTGATGGGCCCGCAGTCGACCGCCACAAACGAGGACCCCTTTGCCCTGAGTACGCAGGGAGAGGTCCCCGCCGCGGGGTTTGCCACCATGGCGACCGAGCCGTCACCGCTGCCAAACCAGCCCTTACTGGTATGTGGCACATAGTGCGGCTCGGTCGCCACCCCCAGCCCGGCACCCAGCTCTAGGATCCTGTTACAGAACAGGTCCTGAGCCCGGGTGCCGGTGCCGAGGTTGGCCTGTAGTACCCGGAGGGGCGTGAAGGCTAAGCCTTGTTCGCCTCCTCCGGGCTATCTACGTCCGTCCCCTCTTGGGAGACCTCGGACGGCAGAGCCGTCTCGGTCTCCCCCGAGGGGGTATTGGCCTTAATGTTGGTGACCTTCCTGTGCGGGTGCCTCTGAGTGCACAGAGGCTTGGGGGGTCCCTACCTGTTCCCGCCCTACCCCTCGGGAGTATGGGGGGGTGTCTACTCGGGAAGTCGGGGTTGAAATTCCCGCCGACTCCCCACCTAGGGTCGATGGGAGTTCCTCTTCGTCCGAGGTAACCCTCTTCACCTTCTCCCTCTTTTTGGGGGCCGGGTCCTCGTCGGAGACCTTCTGCCCCCTTGTCTCCGTCCCTGTCCGCTTCTTGCGTCCCAGGGGCGCGGTCTCCATCTTTGTCGGAGGAGGTGTTCCACGAGTATCGTGTCCCCCACTCCTGCGACATGAGGACGGTGGAAGCCACCTCGTCGTCCTCCCCTTGGTCCTTCGACGGTGGAGTCACCTCGGGTGGGTCCCTCGTTGGGAGGGTGTCGAGGCCGACACCCTCCGCACCGTCCCTCGTCGGAGGGGTGTCGGGACCGACATCCCCCTCCTGCAACACCTGGTCCAGGGGGACCTCCGCGGAGGTTCAGGCATCCCCCGCATCGGTCCCTCCCTTTCCGGTTTGCTTTTCCTCCTTCTCCTTCCCTCCCCTCCTCTTCCTCCTGGGGGAGGGTTTGCAGGCCGGCCCTCCGACCTTATGGTCAGAGGGCTGCCCCAGTTCGGGGCAGATCGGGCATTTTGCAGCCGCAATGTAGCCTTTGGCGCGGTGGCCTGGGCTACGCGGTAGCAAAGACCGCTGCGATCGACGACGCTGGTGCAGCGCTCGCGCACATGCCCCTGCTCGAGGCAGCGGAAGCATAGTTGTGGGCGAGGCGGCAGCGCCGTCACCCCGGCGCGGGTCCACCCTACCGGGACCCGCTCCGCAGCAGTGACCTTCGCGGCCACCGCCAGCGGACACTGCACTACCATCGCCCCCACGCCCCGCTGGGAGACGTTGATCCCTCCCGCGAAGATCTCCGCGGGAGCGCATCCCCCAGCGCGGGCTACCGCGGCCGCTACCTCTTCGGCCCATATTGTCGGGTCCAGGCCGGAGAGTCGCAACGCTGCGACCTTCTCCGGTCTCTGGACCCGAAAATCGGGGCCCTTTTCCGCCGCCAGCTTGCGGCGTTCCCCCGCAAGCCGGTCGGCGGAAGGTCCGGCCTTGAGGCCAGGTACCTCCACCATCATGGCCCCGCTCAGGGCCTTTCGGATCCTTAAGGGTCCATCGATTCCTAGGTCCATTGGCATTATACGGTGCCTGGCCTCGGCCATAAATTCATGGTAGCGGTCATCAGGGCATCTCACCGTTATGGCTGCCGACTTCGGCGGCTTCGGTGCGCCCGGTCTGGCCGTCCCCCTCCCCGGTCTTACCTTGGAGGGAGGATTTCTCGATCCTCCCTCTCCCTGGGTCTTGATGACCATGAAAGAATGAGGGCGTACTAGGTGGCGACGGGACGCCGTGCGTTCGGGACCTGCATCTCATTTTTCGTTCCGAGGAGAGAAAAATATCGAGAGCGTGGTAGTCGCTAGACCGGGAATCGAACCCAGGTCTTTCGCTTGCCGTGCGACTGCTCTAGACCACTGAGCTATCTGACGCTCCACGCTCACGACACTCTCCCCTCCCCAGATAACGTTGAGAGATGTCGTTCGGAGATGTCTTCTTCCCCCTCTTTGTAACCATCACCCAGGTCTCCTGCTGTTGTCCGGCTCCTTGGGTGTGGTCGGCCGATGGCCTCTTCTCCACAGGTTGGCGGGCCCGCTCCCTCAACGCCGTCTCCGGGACTCCCATTCCTTGGGATTGTTCCTGGGCGCCTGACTTCCCAGGCTGGGGCTCCAGGTGAAGGCTCCCTCCTCTCCTGGCCACCCTCTCTTGTTCCCTCTTACTCTTCAATCTCCTCCTCTAGCTCTCCCTCTCCCTCCTTCTTGCCCCTTCACCTTTCTTCTTGGACCCCGGCTCCTCCCGTCGTGGCTGATCTTGGGCCCGGATCTTTGTGGAGATCAGCACCTCCCTCTTCCTCGGAGCCGGCGTTGGCACAGGGATTCCTGACGCCACCGGCGCGTAGCTACCCCTTCCCTCGACGTCGATGCGGGCCGCGATCACCCTAAGGTGGTCCACTCCCGCACCAATGCCGGGAGGGGAGACCGGCGCACTAAGGGCGGCGTCGAGAGCCCCTGCCCCTCCCTAGCCCCCGCCGGTTTCCACTTCGCGAGGGGAGTCTCTTCCGGGAGGTTGTCGTTGAACGACTTGATCCCCCCAGGGGAGGCCCCCCTCCTTACCACCATTTCGAATTCCTCCGAGGAGAGAGGTAGAGGTGGCCTGGCCGTCGTCCTCCTCTTCTTTCTCCTCTTCCTTTCGAGGGTCCTAGCATCCCTCAGCTCCTCCTCCGTGGACGTGGAGCCCCCTGTTGCATCTGCAGATCCTTCTCCGCCTAGAACCAATGCTGGAGGGGAGAGGGGGGTAGTCTCTGAGACTGAGGGCCACAGGGGCGCCAGCCCTCAGAGCTCTGAGCTCTTCAGCCTGCCGCCGCATTTCAGCCCTTATCCTCCGGTTTTCCTCCCTCATCCCCTCCATCTCCTTCCGGACGGCGGAGGAGGACCCACCCTCCTCCCCCTCCATCACCACCACCCTCGCGATGAGGGTGGCCATCGCCGCCTCGGAAATGGCCAGGGCGCGCTTGATAAGACTCACGAAAGTACCCTTAAGGGTTCTGGACCTTTGGGTGATCATTCTTACCGCGCCCAAAGCTCGGCCCACCTCCGAGGCCAGCTCCGCCGCCCTCGCACCCCTCAGCAGCTCTGTGCAGGCCTGGTCCCGGTAGACCTCGGCAGGGCGAGTATCCTCCATGGATCTGAAGATCCCTTTGTCGAGGAGGTCGAACCTCCTCGTCGACGAACCTCCGTCTCCAGCCGGCACAGCTCTCTCTCCCTCTTTTCCTCCGCCTCTCTCTTCCTCCTCTCCGCGATCCACACCTCTTTGAAAGTTGTGGCTGGCCTGCCACGCTTTCGCTGGGGGGATCAGGGGAGGGGCAGTCACCTTAACAGCCGAGGACCCTCCACTGCTGGTGTTGTTCGTCACCCTGGCCCTCTTCCTTCCTATGTTCCTGGAGATGTCCTCCTCCATCTCCGCAGGTGATGCCACAGCCGCCGCTGCCGCCCTTGTTGTCCTAAGCGTGGAGGCCCTATTGGGCCTCATCGCCCTGGGCGACTCCTGGATTGGTACGGTGCCTCCCTCGGTGGCTGTCCTCATTGTTGGTGAATGCATCACCCTCGCCTCCAGGGCGACGGTGCATCGCCTCATTCTTACAGGGATTCTGGAGCTCTGCGATAGAATAATGTCGGACCGGATGACTGGCTTACCAGTCGACCGGCCCGACGCCGTCGTCCCCCGTTAGCTCTCCCCTTCTCCACATCCCTCTCTTGGTCCCCGGCATCCCGCTGGAGGCAGGTCCTCTCTTTGAAGAGAGGGGGCCTGGCCTGTTGGCCTCTGGCACCGGGGTCCCCTGGTCCACGGGGATCCCGGACCCCAGAGACTAATCGGTCTCTCGATGGATGGTCGCCTGCTTCCTATCCGGCAGGCTCACCGTCCCACCCTCACGGTCGAGGGGGGACCGCCGGCTACGTGCCAGCGAGGGCGGTGGTCTTCCCTCAAATTGTGGCACCCTGGAGGCTAGCCCTCCAGGGCCCACGGCCATACACTCCCCGGGGAGTGGGGAGGAGGCCCCTGCCAAGTGGACCTCCACCTTCTCCTCTTTACCCACGCTCACCTCTGAAAAATCACCCGTACTGGGTGGTCGGCTCTCGGACGGACTATCAAGCCCGCCTCTACAGAGCCTTGAGCCCAAGGGCTCAGAACCCGAAGGTTCAGGGTTTTGTTTTTTATTAATTTGTAGGTCCATTTTTCGTCCCACGAGTGTGGCAGGAAAGGGGCGTCGACCCCGGGTAGAGCCCCCGCATTACCCGGGGTAAGGCTTAAATGTTCCTGGGGTTCGCCAGATGCCCCAGGTGAGGAACCACTAGCGACAGGTCACGCACCTGCCATTCATCCCATAAGCGTGACATGCCTCTACCGTAGGATTACGTGGTGTTTTATAAAGGACCCGCCTCACGGTCCGGCCAATTAAGGCAAGATCCCCGGCCCCAGAGACATGACCTAGGGTTACGGTGTGATAGGCTAAAGTCTGCCGGGGTTGCCTGAGTCCCCTGTACCAGAGTGCCGAAGCACCCTGGCCCCTCGCAATTGTGTCAGGTTGTACGTCCTGACAAATACGGGTTTACAATCAGGGTTTTCCTTCCCCTAGAACGGTTGCCTTCACCCGGCTCACGAGCCCGTTCTGTCCGCGCTGTAAGGTCCTTTGGGCCCCACGAGTGAGACCCTCCAGACCCTATTAAAACCTGGAGGTAGCTGTCCATCCAGGAGCATTATGGACGCTCTTAGTCTGGCTCCTCTGTACAGACCACTCCGGCATGGTAGAACCTGTCAGGGGTCAAAACCCCCGCCGGTACAGCTCTGTACATCATAGGGACACGCAAACTCCCCCACCACGGCAAGGTGGCGTCCACAGGGGAGATAGGAGTGTGGAGGTCCCTTTCGGGACTCCCCCAAACCCCCCTTGGTGAGGAACTGAGGGGAACCCCCACCCGCTCCTGACTGGCCCATGGGTCCCGGTGCGAGGGCCTCTAACACCCCGAGGCCGCTACCGCACCGGCAGATCCCATGGACCTGGGGTGAGGGAGTGGGTAGGGAGAGCTACCTCTGCTCATTACCCCCCACTCCTCCCACCCGTCCTCCGCTAGGAGAGAGACAGGCTTCTACCTCCATCGAGATATCCGCCTCGGAGACCCCCTCCGGCCTAACTGCCGGAGGAGGGTCCGGCGCTTGCGGGGCGGCCGTCGCTCCCGCTTCTACCGGCCCTACATCTTTCTTGGGGGGGGGAGGCTGGATAACCCCAGCTTCCCCCCTCCCCATCCCTACCTCTATGGTCCCGTCTGGGACTCCCGTTGGGACATTTGTCCCGGGTATAACCTAGCGGCGGCGCTGTGGGTGGGCCGAGGCTGCGCGGGCACACCGCCCTTAACCGCATCCCCGGCCCCACCACGCACCGCCTTTTTCTCCTCCGCCGTTTACAGCGGGGAGTAACTCCCCTTCTCTGTGCAGTCCGAGGGACTGCTTTACATTTTCGTCCACCCATTCGGGGAGCGGAATCTCTCCCCTCATTCTGGCAGAGGGTGCACCTCACTTCCGAGGTGCACCCTCTAGCCACGTGATCGGCCCCTCCGCAGCGGAAGCAGCGGCACCCCAGTCCCACTTCGGACTGGCAAGCCGCTGCCATATGTCCGTACCTCAGACACTTATAGCATTGGAGGGGCCGTTCCTCCAACACTCTGATTCCCGCCCTGGACCATACCATAAGCAGTCCCCCGGCTGCGACGAGCTTCTGGGCCGGTACCAGTGGGCACCGGACCCATATCGCGCCCAGCCCTCCGGACGACCTCCTGACTTCTCCCGTCTGGAGATCGTCCGGAGGGCAGCCCGTTACTTTTAAAATGGCAGCCCTCACCATTAGGGGGGTGACCGTGTCATCCAGGCCAATGAGGCGGAGCTCTGCCCGCCTCGCCGGCCTGGCGACCACGGCCACCCCACACAATGTGTCTTGGAGGTCCCTCGCCAGGCGATCAGCCTTATCCTTGCTGTCCTGGCCATGGACCTCCAAGATTACTCCCCATTCCTAGCGCGCTTAATTTTATTCTCGCCAGGTTACAGGCCAATCTCTTGGAGGTCGACCTGCTGCCTGGCTTGCACCATAACCTCCTTTATCGAACCCCCCGGCAACGCGGTGACAGTGACCACCGGGTTGCGCGGAGGGTTCCGGACCTAGGGCCTTTTGGGTGGGGGGGTCCCTTCTTCGGGACCCCTCCCTCCCTGGTCTTCCCCCTCCTTGGGGGGCGGTGCGACCTTCTTTGCCGCACCGCCTCCCCTTTTGGGATCGAGTTTGGGCTTCTGCCCACCCCCTTTCTCCTTGCCCTTACGGGTGGACACGAGCGTCCACCCGTCGCGCCCCTCCCCGTCGGCCGCCGGTCGCCGTGTGGGGGGCGAGGGAATGAGGCCCCGCTGCCCGCAGCTGCGTGTACCGGAGAGAGAAGTATTCTCTCCAGTAACCGCCCTATGCGGGCGATTTCTGCCTTGAGGCCCCGGACCTGCACCTCCAGGGTCCCAAGGCGTCCATCCGGGCCTCCATCCCTCGCCATAATCCCAACGTCGTCGAGCGCTGTCTCGATCTCTTCGAGACAGCGGAACGTCATTTCGTTAAGACACGCGAGGGGCCTCCCGGTGTAGCCCCCCGCGGACTTCCTACCCGGTTCGACCCGGAGCTCGCGGAGGTATCGCACTCCGTCGATCGCCTTCGCGGCCCAGATCTCGTGCAGCCGTGAGGGCCTCCGCACATGCGGAAGCCCCCACTGCTGGCGCTTGCGCCCCCCCTCGGCTGTCCCCACTCGCGCGTTACGGAGAGGAGACCCTCCGGCCACAGGGACTTCCTCGCCCTCGACCAGAGGGAACTCCTCCCCCAGGAACAGCTGATTCCACGTTCGCGTGGCGGACATTTCGTCCGTACCACGCGCCCCGGGAGCTGCACCCTCCCCCTCCCTAGGGATACTAACGTCCCCGAGAGCAGGGAAGTGCATCTCCCTATCCCCCTAAAGCTGGAAAGCGGAGGTTTCCGCCAACCGCTTCCGCTTTTTTGCGCTCCTTGGGCCGGCGAAGGCCGAGGGTGGGTATATGCGACCCACACTCGGCCTCAACCGGTCCAGGAGCGCTTCCCTTCGAGCGGTAGCAGATTTAGACGACGCGCCCGCCTGGCCCGTAGCTGGATGACGACGGAGGGTGCCGGGACGATACGCCCCACCGCCGGTCCCCGGCTCCGAATACCGGGGCGTTTTGCTCCTTGTTACTCATTACACCATAAAAATGCAGGGGTTTTGCGTGCCCCTGCAACACGGGTGCAATTTCGAGGTTTTCCTTCCCCTAGACCGGTTGCCTGCCAAGGCTAACGAGCCCGCTCTGCCCGCGCTGTAGGGTCCTTTGGGCCCCACGAATGAGACCCTCCAAGACCCTGGTTAAAACCTGGAGGCAGGTGCCCATCCAGGAGTATTATGGACGCTCTTAGTCTGGCCCCTCCGTACAGACCACTCCGGCATGGTAGAACCTGCCGGGGGCCGAAGCCCCCGCCGGCACAGCTCTGTACATCATCAGGACACGCAAGCTCCCCCACCACGGCAAGGTGGCGTCCACGGGGGAGAGGAGTATACATACATAACCCATTTCTTCCTAATGTTGCGTATACGCAACACGAAGTTTATATAATTAATTATCAGTAATTAATTTTTTTTTCACGAAGTGTTAGATTAATACTCCCACGTGGACGCCACATTGCCGTGGTGGGGGAGCTTGCGTGTCCCGATGAAGTACAGAGCTGCGCCGGCGGGGGTTTCGACCCCTGGCAGGTTCTATCATGCCGGAGAGGTCTGTACAGAGGGGCCAGACTAAGAGCGCCCATAATACTCCTGGATGGGCAGCTGCCTCCAGGTTTTATCTAAGGTCTGGAGGGTCTCATTCGTGAGGCCCAAAGGACCCTACAGCGCGGGCAGAGCGAGCTCGTTAACCTTGGCAGGCAACCGATCTAGGGGAAGGAAAACCCCGAAATCACACCCGTGTTGCAGGGGCACGTAAAACCTCTGCATTTATGGAGATATGACTAGTAAGGAGACAAGGGCTCCGGTACTCGGAGCCGGGGCACAGCGGGAGGGGGCGTATCGTCCCGGCACCCCCCGTCGTCATCCAGCTACGGGCTTGACGGCGCACGCCAGGCGGGCGCGCCGTCTGAATATGCTACCGCCCGAAAGGAGGCACTCTTGGAACGGCTGAGGCCGAGTGTGGGTCGGATGGACCCACCCTCGGCCTTCGCCGGTCCAAAGAGCGCCAAGAAAAGGAAGCGCGTGGCGGAGGAATCTGCCACGCATTTGTGGCAGGACAGCGAGATGCATTTCCCTCCCCTCGGGGGCGTTAGTTCCCATCGGCGGGAGGGGAGTGCAGCTCCCTGCACGCGTGGGAGTAGGGACGTAGTATCCGCCACGCAAAATTGGAAGGAACTTTTCCCAGGAGAGGAGTTTCCCCCATCCGAGGACGAAGAGTCCTCGGTTGGGGGGACTCCACTCCGAAACACGCGGGAGGGGAGAGTTTCGGGGGGGGGCATCAGGGCGCCACCAGTGGGGCCTTCCGCTCGTGCGGAGGCCCGCTGCCGAGGCGGAGAGAGAGAGGGACCTTGCTGACAAGGCCCTGGACGGCATAGACTATGTCCGAATCGTCCGAGTAGATCCCTCGTTGAGGGCCGCCAAGGGGTATGGAAAACCCCTGGAGGCCCTCAACGAGGATTTTAGGGAAAGCCTCCTCTGCATAGAGGAGGCATTAGAAGATTATAAGAGGCAGGCAGGCGAGGGAGGATGGCCTGGATGGACGACTTGGGACCCTGGAGGTGCAAGGAGGTCCGGGGCCTCAAGTCCGAAATCGCCCTCATTGGGTGGCAGCTAGAGAAGCTTTTGCCTTCTCCAGCAGCGGCAGTTGCGGGCAGCGGGGCCACTCTCTCTCGCCCCCCTCCGCGGCAACCGGCGGCCGATGTAGAGGGGCGCGGCGGGTGGATAGCCGTGTTCACCCGCAAGGGGAAGGGAAAGGGAGGGAAGAGTGCGCGGCCTGACCCTCCTCTACCAAAGGGTGGAGGTGCCGCAAAGAAGGCGGCACCTCCTCTCAAGGGAGGGAAGGCTGGGGGGAAGGGAGCCCCGAAGAAGGAATCCCCTTCCCTCTAAGGAAGCCACAGATGAGGAACCCCCCGCGCAACCCGGTCGTAACAGTGACCGCGTTGCCGGGGGGTCCCTCTATCACGGAGGTGGTGGCTAAAGCCAGGCTTCAGGTCGATCTGCAGGAGGTCGGCCTGGAGCCTGGCAGCTTCAAGATAAAAAGGGCCAGAAATGGGGGCGTAATCCTGGAGGTCCCTGGTCAGGAAGGTCGGAGTAAAGCCGACCGCCTGGCTAGGGATCTCCAGGATGTCTTGTGTGGGGACGCAGAGGTCTCCAGGCCGACGAGAAGGACGGAGCTCCGCCTCGTCGGACTGGAGGACTCTGTGACCAAACTGATGGTCAGGGCCGCGATATTGAAGGCCACAGGCTGTCCCCCGGACGATCTCCAGGTCGGTGAGATCAGGAGGTCGTCCTGGGGACTAGGGCGGGTTTGGGTCCGGTGCCCGCTGGCACCGGCCCAAAATCTGGCGGCAGCCGGGGGGCTGATAGTCGGTTGGGGACGGGCGCAGATACGGACACTGGAGGACCAGCCCCTCCAGTGTTATAAGTGCTTGCACTTTGGTCACATGGCAGCGACCTGCCAGACCGATAACGGCCTGGCAGGCCGCTGCTTTAGGTGCGGAGGGGCCGGTCACGTGGCACAGGGGTGCGCCGCGGCGGTGCGGTGCCCCCTGTGCAATAAAGAGAGGAGGGAAGCCGGCCACCAAATGGGTGGCCGAGCCTGTAGGGCGGTCCCCCGGACTGCCCCGAGAGGAGGGTATCTTCTCTTCGAAAGAGGAGGAGAAAGAAGGCGGCACGCGGGGGGCTGCGGCTGATGTCCGGCCGCAGCCTCCTGGCGATGCCGCCGAAATGGCGAAACAACCGGCCGCTGGCCCAAGCAGGACCGATGGGGAAGGGATGGGGGCGATGGAGGCTGGAGCGATCCAGCCTCCGCCACCCACAGGTAGGGCCTGGGGTAGGTGGAGCGTCGGCCGCTCCAACTGCGGCGGACCCTCCTCCGGCGGTTAGGCCGGAGGGGGTCTCCGAGGCGATGATGACGATGGAGGTTGAGGCCTCAGTCTCCCTCCTAGCGGAGGCAGGGTGGCAGGAGTGGGGGGCAATGAGCACGAGTAGCTCTCCCCAACCACTCCCTCACCCCAGGCCCATGGGATCTGCCGGTGCGGTAGTGGCCTCGAGTGCTAGAGGCCTCAACACCAGGACCCATGGGCCAGGTAGGAGCTGTCAGGAGTAGGCAGACCCCTTGTGGGAACACCCCCTTTTTTTTGATAACGCAGCAGAAACCCATCATGGATACCCTCCGCCCCCTGGGAGGGGCGGAGGGTTATGTGAGACTCTTACTCACTAAAACTCCTGCGGGATGTCTACCAGTCGGACCGAGTTGGGGGGAGTTGGGGGAACTGCGCCAGCATTCCTTCCCCAACACCCCGGCCCCAGGGCTCTCACGGAGCCCCACGCCCAAGTACCGCATCCGTGTGGATCCTCTCCTGAAAGAGGGTCCGGGTGCGATGCCCCGATCGGCTTGCCGATCGGGTTGGCCTTCCGGTACTTTATAGGAGAGAGGGGACATCCACCCTCCCTCCCCGCCCCCTCCTCGTAAGCGATTCCATTCCGGAGGGGGCGGGGGAGCGAGACCTTTCCCAGAAGGCCCTGCTCCCCCTTCCCTACCTCGCCGACGCCCGGGGGAGGGCGAGGGTGGTTTACACCCCTCCCCCCGATGACCCTCCCCCAAGCGTCCGCATGCGGGCCCGAGGCGGCCGAGGAGGCGATCCTCGGTTGTCCGAAGATCATTGCTCCGCCTCGGCCGGCGCCACCTCTGGCCCGCTCCGTAAACCTGGGGAGCCCCGTCCCCTTCGCCGTCTCCTGGGACGGTCGGAGGGGCGGCGCTCCCACTCGCCGGCTTCCTTCTGGGACATGATGTCCTTGCAGAAGGAGGCCGCCTCCCCCCACACCTCTTCGATCTCGCACATAGCGCGAACCATGCGCGGGAGCGAGAGGGCCACCACCCTACACCCCACCGCCCGGGCCAGGACTCGGCGCCGCTGGTCCCATGCGGGGCACGAGACCAACGTGTGTTGCGCCGAGTCCACTCGCTCCGGGCAGTGGTGGCACTCGGTGGTGGGTTCCTTCCTGATCCTGTGGAGGTATTCCCGAAACATCCGTGTCCGGTCAGCACCTGCACCAGATGGAAGGACAGCCCGCGTCCCCTCCTGCCCATCATTTCTGATAGGCAGGGGCGGACAGCCTCGGCCGTCCAGCGCCCGAACCCTCGTGGGTCCGCCAATTCGGCGGACCACTTGTCGAGGGTCCGGGCACAGGCCTGGGCCTTTAGGGCCCTCAGGTCCATGACTGATAGTCCCTCCTCCCTCCCGCGTAGCTCCTTTGTTCGCCAACATAAGAGAAATCTCTCTTCGGCGAGGAGCTCCACTGGGGGGAAGCCGGCCAGAGTGGTCGCCGCCAGATACGAAACGGTGACGTACCCCTGGATCGCCCTCATAACCACCGGCCGCATCGCCTGACGAATCAGGTTCTTGTTGCGGCCGGTGGCCAGTAGTCGTGGCGCCCAGATGGGCGCCCCATAGAGGGCGACCGAGTGCACGACACCGACGTAGAGGCGGCGAGCCCGCCATCCCGGGCCCCCCTGGGTTCGCATCAAGCCGGCCAGAGCCGTGCTCAACTTGCGAACCCGCGAGGCCAGGAGCCTGAAATGGGCCCCAAAGTCCCAATGGCTGTCCAACGTCAGGCCCAGATACTTGATCGTGGGCCCGACGCGGACACAGACACCATCCACCAGGACTCGGGCCTTTCGTGGCCTCCCCTCACCCCGACGGCGATGGAACAGCATCGCCTGGGTCTTTTGGGTGGCCACTTTGAGCCCGAGGTCTCTGATGGTGCCCACCACCGAACTAAGTGCCGTCTCTGCTCGGAGGCGAGCCTCCCCCCAATTCTCCCCCTCGGCGAGCACCAACGTATCGTCTGCGTAGCAGACTGCGTGGGCGCCGAGGGGAAGGGGAAAGCGCAACACCCGGTCGAACGCGATGTTCCATAGCAGGGGGCCCAGTACGGAACCCTGCAGAACACCGCGTTCCATTCGGCGCCAGCCTTGGATCCCACCTCTCCCGGAGTAGGCAAGGTCCTTGTCCCTGAAATAGGCCGACAGGATGCGTTGGAGATAGACGGGCACCTCGTGGTATTCGAGGACCCGTCCAATCTCCGGCCAAGGCAGGGTGTTGAACGCGAAGGCAGTGATGTTGAGAGACACCGCGAGCAACACCTTGCCCCTCTCCTCCACAGCGGTACGGGCCAGGTCCCGGACGTGCTAAACGGCATCCAGCGTAGAGCGTCCGGACCTGAACCCGTACTGGTTGCTGTGGAGGTTGCTGGTCCGGCCCTTCCAGGGACATGTGCTGGACGAGGCAGTCGGCAATGATGCGCTCGAGCATCTTGCCCGCCTCGTCCAGCAGGCATATCGGCCTGAAGGCTGGCGCCCCACCGGGCGTCTTGCTCTCCTTAGGGAGGAGGACTAATTTGGCCCTCCTCCACTCATGGGGGAAGACTCTCTCCTTGAGGCACTTATCCAGAACGTTCCGCGTGGCTGCGGACAGGTTCCTCTCGCCAAGGGCAAGGGCCCAGGCGCGGCCAGGAATACCGTCGGGGCCTGGGGCTTTGCCCTTGGCCCCGAGCCTCTTCCTGGCCCTGGCGAACTCCTCTAGTGAAACCCCCAGGTCCTCATTCCAGTCCCCGTCCCGTAATTCCGGGACGGGGAGCCGCGGAGGGTCCCCCTCCACCCTCGGGAAGAGGGTGTCGAGGCACCCCTCGAGGTCCTGCGGCTCCATCGACTCCGTCGGAGTGGGCGCCCATGGACGTATCTTTCCGACCGTCCGTTTGTATGGGCGCCCCCACGGGTCTTCGTCTAGGGAGTCCACCAGTCGCTCCCAGGCCTTCTCCTTGGCTTCCTTGATGGCGGCCTTCAAGGCTTCCCTTTTATTAAGGTAGTCCCATTTTGTCCCCGCGACATCCCCCTCCTCATTGCGCCGGGCACTGGTATACAGCCTTCTAGCTCGAACGCAGGAATTGCGGATCTCCGCAATCTCCTGCGTCCACCAGTATGCCGCCCGGCGCTTTCGGGGGTGGGACCGGGGCATCGCGACGTCGCATGCCGACGCCACAATGCCCACTATCTCCCTCGCCAGTTCCTGGGGAGGGAGGGGGTCCCGTTCACCTGGCTCTTTTCCGAGATGCTAGGTGGCCGCGAGAACGGCCGCCTGGAACCTGTCCACGTCTAATCGATCGAGGGCCCATCGTTTGGGGAGGGGAAAGTCCCCCTCCCCAGAGTGGCGGGCCAGCACCCGGTGAGGGGTGGGGAGTCGGAGAGACCACATCACATATCTATGATCAGACAGTGATTCCCTCTCCTCCTCCACCACCCACTCCCGGAAGTTCCGGGCAGCCGAGGGGGAGGCCCATGTCAGGTCAATGACTGACTCGCCTCCCCCGGCCGCACACAGGTGCTAGTGGACCTCGTGTTCATGAGCACGAGGCCCAATCCCGCCGCCCAGTAGGCCACGACATTGCTCCGAGGGTCCCGCTGCCGGGGACTACAGCCCCACTCTTCCGAGTGGGCGTTAAAGTCCCCAGCAAGACAGGTCGGGGGTGGCATTTACGTACCACGTCCCCGATCCTGCCTAGGACCCTTTCAATCCGGGCAAGTTTGCCGCGGCCCTCTTTGTTCCTGTGGTGGGGGAGATACACCCCCACCACAGTGACGGGCCCGCAGTCAATCGCCACATACGAGCCCCCCCTCTTCCTGATCGAACAGGGGGGGGGACCCGCTGCGGGACAGGCCACCACGGCCACCAAGCCGCACTTGCTACCCAGCCAGTTGGGGTTACCAACCGGGATGAAGTGCGGCTCGGTGACCACCCCCAGCCCGGCGCCCAGTTCCGCGAGCCTGTGTATCCACGGGTCTTGGGCCCGGGCGCCGCGGCCAAGGTTGGCTTGGGAGACCCGGGGAAGCGTGAAAGCCAGGCCTTCACACCTCCTGCAGGCGCTCCTCCTCCGCTCCCTCCGGGGAGGCCTCTGGCGGCGAAGACGCCGCCTCAGCCTCCCCAGAGGAAGCGTCAGCCGTTGTGGCTTCCAGGACTGATGCCTCCGCAGAGACTGCTAATTCCATTGCCTCCTCCGAGGCTGTGTGGGGGGTCCCTACCTGTGTTCCCTCCATCTCTAGGGAGTAAGAGGGGAGGGCGCACATTGAGGAAGCCAGGGATGGCGCGTCCTCTGGCTTCCCTTCTACGGTCGTTGGGGATGGAGCTTTCGCATCCACCCACCTCACCTGATCCTCCCGGGATGGCGACGAGCTCCACGTCAAGGTCCCCTCCTCTCCAGATTCCGCCGTTGGTATCGCCGCCTCTATCGCCCCGCGTTTTCTTTTTCTCGCCGGGGCTTCGCCTCCTCCGGAACGTCCATGGCGACGGGGTCCAGGACGCGGTCAAGCACCGCCTCCGCTGTCGTTGGATTCTCCTCCCTCGTTGGGGGGAGAGGTCTGCCCAATCTCCCCCTATCTCCTGATCCCTTCTCAGTGGAGGAGGTTGACCCGTCCTTCTTAGCGTTGGCTGGCGAGGCGGTCCCAGTTGCCTCTCCGTCTGTTCCGGGTCTGGTCTCCATCCTCCTCCTTTGCCTCCTCTCCTTCCCAGTGAGGGGGCGGCAGGAAGGACCGCCGACCTTGTGGTCTGCTTTCCTTCCCAGTCTCGCGCAGACAGGGCAGTGGGCCGCTACCGCCTCGTATTCTTTGGCGCGGTGGTCGGGGTTACTGCAACGATAACAGGCATCGCTGCGGTCGACGGCGTTCCCGCACCGCCCGCGCACGTGGCCCTGCTCCAAATATTTGAAGCAGAACTCGGCGCGGGCGGGCAGCACCGTCACCCCGACGCGGGTCCAGCCAATCCGGACCCGCCCCGTTGCGGCTGCCTTACTGGCTGCCGCGAGCGGGCACCGCACTACTGTTGAGGCCAATCCTCTTTGGGTGAGGTTGTACCTGCCCACGGAAACTTTCGCGGGCAGGCATCCCCCAGCCTTGGCCACTGCGGCCGCCACCTCTTCTGCCCCGACCGTCGCGTCCAGGCCAGTGATACGCACAGATGCGATCTTCACCGACCTTTGGACGCGATAGTCGGGGCCCTGAGCCGAGGCCAGGCACCTCGATCAGCAGGGCACCCGTTCGGGCCATGCGAATTCGCAAGGCCCCCGGGATGCCAAGCTCCTCCGGATTGATCCGGCGCCTGGCCTCGGTCATAAAATCTTTGTAAGACCCCTCAGGGCATGTTATGGTGACGGCTGCTGACTTAGGCGGCTTTGGCACCACTCCCACCACTTTTGGCCCCTCCCCCACCTGGGACCGGAGGCCTGTTGTCGAGGAGCCACTTCTTTCCTCTTCAGCTCCTGCTTTGCCTTGTTCTTTTCCCTCCTTCCGATCACCTTGCTCCATGTCTCTCCTGGAACAGAGATAGGTTGAGATACGGTCGGAGGGAGAGAGGGAGGGAGCTCTCTCTCCTCCCGCTTCGGCCAGCCCCTTTCTCCTTCTTCAGTTTGCCCTCGCCTTGGGGTTTCTTCTCCTTGTTAAGGGGCTTCATCCTCCTTGAGGGAGGACCTTCCTCCTTTCTGGCTGCCTGGAGTTTCTCCTGGGCCCGCCTCCTTTTCTTATTGGCGGCTTTCCTCTTCTTTTTCTCCCTCTTCTTCTCCGCCTCCGTCCTCTTGCTTCCTATTGGAGCTGGGTTCCGGTTTGCTCCTATTTTTCTTTCCTCGATCGGGTCGGCTGACGCCTTCCCTTCCGTAGGAATCGGAGCAGAGGGGGGACAGAGGATCTGTACGAAGTTCTCCATTTTGGGAACTCACAAACCTCTATCTTCCTGCACCCTTTGCCTACATTCCAGGCAGTATTCTATCCCCCTGGATAGCTCCTTGTAGGTCTCCTCCCCTTCCGGTCTCAAATTGAGCTTGGCCAAGTCTTCGTCGAGCTCTTTTCTGATTCCTCCTATCGGAGGTCTCAAAACCGGTCGGGGGGCATCCAGCGGCATGGTGTCGTCGTACGACGGGATCACACCACTGGAGCCCCTCTTGAAAACCTCTTCCGAGGAGCTAGAGGAGCTTTCTACAATTGGTCTCCTATGCACCTTCCTTTTCTTCTTCTTAGAAGGCCCCGGTCGGCGCTCCTCCTTAAGTGACGAAGCTCCACTTCTAGCCGCCTGAGCATAAGTCCGGACATTTAACTGCGGCGCCGGTGCCGGACCTGTCTCAATCTCTTTGGCTGCAAGCTTCTCCTCCAGGCTTCGGTTCTGAGTCCTGAGCATCCTCAGTTCTTCCCTCATCTCCTCAGCCTTCCTGTTTGCTGCCGCCGCTGACTCTCCCTCCTCACCGTAGGCTGCACCCTCGCCAGAAAGGTTGTCATAACGGCCTCGGAGGTGGCCACTGCTCGGTTCATAAGTGACACGAAGGTCTCCTTAAGTGTGTTGGACCTTCGTGCCACAAGCCTTATGGCTCCAAGAGCCCGGCCCACCTCCGAGACCAGTTCTGGTGTTCTCGCCTCTCGAAGAAGTGCCCTCGAGGCAGAGTCCTTAAAGACCTCGTCGGCAGGCCTCGTATTCTTCAGAGACCGAAGGATACCCCTGCTGAGGAGGTCCGCCACCTCCGCCTCGAGGCGAGCTTCCACGTTCTCCCTCTTCTTCTTGGCCGCTTCCTCCCTGATGTATCGTATGCCGACATAGCGGCCATGTGTCGGTTCACGCCCTCTGGGATCCCTGTCTGGAACAAGAATGGGGGGGGAGTTTCGTCTGTGTGGGCTACTCCACGATGGCAACCGACGAGGACGAACCTCCACTCGTCGTTCCCCTCCTCCTTTTCCCGGTGCCAGTGGCCTGGATGGAGATGGCCGCAGTTGTAGTGATCTCAGGATCCTTTTTCCTGGCAACAAATCTGCCCAATTCGTCCCTAACCACCGGTATTTTGGACCGTTGGGAGAGGACCATGTCAGACCTAATCGTAGGCTTCCCAGACGTAGTCCTTTTCCCACTATCCGCGCACACGGCTCCCCCCTTCGCCCGAGCACCCCCTTTACTAGAAAGGTGGCCAGGCTTCGAATTTCCCAGTGTCGGCGTGGGGATGTTAAACCCCGTCCTCCTGGTCATCCTACGGGGTATCCTGGTCATCCTGGTATCCTTCGGGAGGAGGGCCGAATTGGCCCTCCTCCCGAAGGAGGGCAAGGAGCCCGGTAGTGCGTCAGCCTACAGGCCGATTTGCCTGCTGGACGAGGCGGACAAGATGCTGGAGCGCATCATTGCCGACCGCCTCGTCCAGCACATGTCCTCGAGTGGGCAGAACCTCCACGACCGCCAATACGGGTTCAGGCCCGGACGATCCATACTGGATGCAATCCAGTGAGTCCGGGACCTGACCCGGGCGGTCGTGGAGATAAGGGGCGGGGTGTTGCTGGCTGTGTCGCTAGACATATCAAATGCCTTCAACACCCTGCCCTGGCCGGATATAGGACGGGCCCTCGAGCACTTCGAGGTGCCCGCCTATCTCCGGCGGATAATGTCCGCCTACTTCGGGGACAGAGACCTCGCCTTCACCAAAGAAGGCGGAGTTCAAGGCTGGCGCACTATGGAGCGCGGTGTCCCGCAGGGGTCAGTGCTCGGCCCCCTGCTATGGGACATCGGCTTCAACCGGGTTCTTCGCACACCGCTCCCCGACGGCTGCCACGTCGTCTGCTACGCAGACGACACGTTAGTGTTGGCCGAAGGGGGGAACTGGGAGGAGGCCCGCTTCCGCGCGGAGGTGGCAGTGGCATCGGTGGTGGGAACCATCGGAGACCTGGGTCTCAAGGTGGCGCCCCAGAAGACTCAGGCTGTTTTTTCGGGCGCCGCCGGAGACCCGGGTCCTAGTCGATGGCGTCCACGTCCGCGTCAGGCCGACGATGAAATATCTCGGCCTGACGTTGGACAGCCGGTGGTCATTCGGCCCACACTTCAGGCTGCTGGCCCCCAGGGTGCGCAAAACCGGCCTGGCCGTATTCAGGCTGATGCGCGCCCAGGGGGGCTCAGGATGGCAGGCTCGCCGCCTGTATGTCGGTGCGGTTCTCTCGATCGCCCTGTACGGGGCGCCTATATGGGCGCCTCAGCTGCTGGCCTCCGCGGTGGCCAAGAGGCAGCTGAGGCAGGCCCTTAGGCCCCTAATGATCAGGGCGAATCGGGGGTTCCGCACAGTGTCATAAATGGCGGCGACCACCCTGGCCGGCTCCCCCCTGTGGAACTCCTGGCCGAGGAGAGGAGGATCCTCTACTGGCGAGTGTAGGAGCTCCGCGAGGGGGGAGAGCTGATGGCCAGGGGCCTGAAGGGCCTGATGACCCAGGCCAGAGAGCGGACCCGGGAGCGGTGGGAAGGCTTGTTAGCCGACCCCCGTTGGTCCGGTCTCGCAACGGCCGAGGCTGTCCGCCCCTGTCTGTCGGAAATGACAGACAGGAGGGGGCGTGGAATGTCCTTCCACCTGGTGTAGGTATTGACCGGGCACGGATGCTTCCGGAGATACCTGCACCGGATAAGGAAGGAGCCCACCGCTCGGTGCCACCACTGCCCCGAGCAAGAGGACATGGCGCTGCACACCCTAGCCGCCTGCGCGGCATGGGAGGAGCAGCGCCGGGTCCTGCTCGGGGCGGTGGACTGCCAAGGCGGGGAGCTCTCGCTCCCGCACCTGGTGCGAGCCATGTGCGGGAGAGAGAGAGCGTGGGATGCGGCGGCCTCCTTCTGCGGGGAGGTAATCTCCCGGAAGGAGGCCGCCGAATGGAGGCGCCGGCCTGGCAAACGCCGTCGGAGAGGACGGCGGGGCCGGCGTTTCCCTGGGGGAGGGGGAGTCGGAAGAGGCCCCGAGGTAGCATCAGACGAGAAGAGGGCGCCGGCCTACACGGGTCGGCGCCTCCCTCGGCCACCTCGGGCCAGGCTCCGTCATTCAGAGGGGAGCGGGGCAACTCCCGCTCCTCTGAATGATTAGATAGGGGGAAAGGGGGAGGTGGGGAACCCGATTGGGGTCAGGCTCACCTCCCCAAAATCCCTCCCTCTCCCTTAAGAAAGATGGGGGATAAGGAGGAAGGGTGGATGTCCCCTTTCTCCAAAATGACATCAGAAGGTCAACCGGCGGGGATACCCGCCGGGGTACCCACCTCTCCCACTAATTCCCCGAAAGGGGAAGGAGGGGGTGCTGTACAAGAAGGCGAGGGGCTCTTGGAATAGAGCCCTGGGGCCGGGAGGTTGAGGAGGGAATGCGGGAACAGTTCCCCTAACTCCCCTCCTCACGGTCCGACAAGTAAACATCCCGCAGAGGTTTTAGTCCGACATAACCCCCGTCCCTCCCCAAGGGGGCGGGGGTATCCATGATGGATTTCTCCTGCGTAAACAAAAAAAAAGTGTTAGACTAATTGTAAAATAAGTTCATTTTGACTGCATTTTATGAAGTTAAACTTCGTGTTGCGTATACGCAACATTGCGAAGAAATAGTGGGTTAAGTACGCAACATCGGTGCATCGTCATCATTGGGATATACATTAGTGATTGATTGAAATTTTTTTTATTAAACATTAGTGATTGATTAAGAATATATACATACATTAAGCACGCAACATCAGTGCATCGTCGTCATCAGTGGGATACATTAGTGATTGATTAGGATATTTTTTTATTAAACATCAGTGATTGATTAAGAAATAAATATGATTATTAACAAAAATGATTATTAACAAAAACATGCAAGGAAGTTTACAAATTTGCGCAGAAAGAAACTTCGGATATTCCTGCTATAGAAAATCTCAAGGACTTCACACCGCAGCGAAAAAAGAAAAAGGCATCGGTTGTGGTCTATGCATTGCCGGAAAATACAACTTAAGAAGGACTCGGATATGTTAAATTTTATACTATGCCTTCATTTTATTTGCCTCTAATTCATACGTTTCATTTCAATGAATAGGTGCTAATCACGTGCATAATTTTGCACCTTGTGATCATCCCGGCTGTCAGTGTGATAATTCATGCCCATATATACAAGCACAAAACTTCTGCGAGAAGTTTTATCAGTACAGCAGCGAATGCCAGAGCAGATTTCCTGAGTGTAGATGCAAAGCGCAATGCAATACAAATCAGTGTCCTTGTTATCTGGCTGTCAGGGAATGTGATCCGGATCTTTGCCAAACGTATGGTGCAGATAATTTCCAAATCAATTCTAAATCTTGCAAAAATATCAGCGTGCAACATGGTTTTTATAAGTTTCGAAAAATTTAATTTATTAGAGTGAAAATCAATATAATCTCAATAAGTAGAATTTTTGTTTTAAAATATATTTTATACAATTTGAAATATCAGCAGCGAAGAATGAAATCATCTAGGAATATTGCAGCGAAATTATCAGTCAAAGCGAAGCTGACAGGCGGCGAAAAGTATATGATAAATATATGTGTAGTTTCCTTTTTAATCTTAACAATGGTAAGTAGAGATAGATATAGTAGTTAATTAAATGTTGAAAAATAACAAAACTTAAAAGTTTTTGGTCAGTTTCAGATTTTGTTATAGATGCGACACGGAAAAGGAATAAAATAAAGTTCGCTAATCACTCGATAAATTCAAATTGTTATGCAAAAGTGATGATGGTGAACGGTGATCATGGAATAGATATTTTTGCTAAGAGAGCGATTCAACCTGGTGAAGAATTATTTTTTGACTATAGGTATGTTGCTGTAATGTTTTGTTTAATTTATTAATTGCAAACAGTTAAAATCATGCGATAATTTTCAGATATGGACCAACGGAACAATTAAAATTCGTCGGTATCGAGCGAGAAATGGAGTTTCTTTAATATATGTATATATATTATATGGACTTTTACACGTATAAATGGTGCATCAAGCGAATACATACAGCTGAAATATTAGAAAGGAAATAAGCACTGCCTGATTTGTATGCCTCTCTATTTTTAATTAAATTTTACATTTTCATTTGTCGGCCCAATTTTGCAAAATTGTAGTAATAGAGATTTTTTGCACATAGATAAAGGAACTTTTTGAAATATTGGGTGTGTGAATATGACTCCGCCCTTTTTTGTTAAAATAAAACACATTTGCTTGTTTAGAAAATTAAAGAAAAGTTTATTGAAAGTATGCTCCATCTGCAGCTACAACCTTCGCCCATCTTTCAGGTAATTTATGTATTCTTTGCCTGAAGAAGTCTTGGTCTTTTGAGCTGATCCAATTATCAAGCCAAATTTTGATACTTTCGTATGAAGTGAACCGTTCTCCCGTAAGATCTGACTGCATGGTCCGGAATAAGTAATAATCAATATGTTCAAGTTTTTATGGACATCTCGAAACATAAAAATATCAAAGTAAAAATATACATATACATGTTGTGAATAAATAAAATGATTTCAAATAACATCGATTTGAATATATCTCAAAAAGTTCCAACTATATTTCGCCTTGATACCACTTGATATTTGCTTTGTTGTACATTTGACCGTAATGAATTTTTTACAATTATGTAAAACACAAACCTATAATGATCGATAAGATATTATTTAATTTTAGTGTGATGATACTTAACTACTGAGTTTATTAAGATTCGAGAGTACATATTCAACTCCTGCCCCTAATCATGACCCGATATATTAACAAAAGAAAATTTCGACTCAGTAATAAGATAAAAAAGAAATGTCGGACGCAAAGGAGTGGGGCTATGCGTGCATCGCTACGAGAGCGCTGAAGAAGCACATAGCAGCGAATGCGATATGTATTTATAAATAATGTATTTATAATAAATATATATAATATAATACTAGGTGCGCAACTAAGTTCCCGCTGTTTTTCAAGAGATGGCTCTAGTAGTAAGTGCTGGTCGATTGTGACATAACCAAAATGTCATGAACCAAGCTTAGACATATGGTAAACAAACCGCTTTGACACATTAGTGATTTTGTTTTTGCATCATATACTTTTGGTTGTGTGAAAATGTCTTATTTTGTGCCAAATAATCGTCATTTGCGGGAAGTGTTGCTTTTCTTCTTTCATTCGAAGAAAACGGTGGCTGAAGCGCCTCGAGAACTCCAAAAAGTTTACGGAGATGCTGCTCTAAGTGAAACAACGTGCCGTGATTGGTTCCGTCGCTTCAAAGACGGTGATTTCGATGTTGACGACCGTTCGCGTGAAGGAAGGCCAAAAACCTTCGAAGACGCTGAATTGGAGGCATTGCTCGATGAGGATCCGTGCCAAACGTAAAAAGAGCTTGCTTCAGCATTAGGAGTTACCCGCCAAGCCATTTCCAAGCGATTGCATGCGTTGGGAATGATTCAAAAACAAGGAACTTGGGTTCCTTATGATTTGAAGCCAAGAGACGTTGAGCGTCGTTCTTTCGCCTGTGAACAACTGCTCCAGCGGCAAAAAAGGAAGGGTTTTCTTCATCGCATCGTTACGGGTGATGAAAAATGGATTCATTACAGCAACCCAAAGAGAACAAAATCATGGGGACTGCCCGGTCATGCTTCTACGTCGTCGGTTCGGCCGAATATTCACGCTGCGAAGGTTTTGCTGTATATTTGGTGGGACCAGGGCGGTGTTATTTATTATGAGCTGTTGAAACTGAACGAAACCATCACTGGGGAACGGTATCGAACTCAATTGATGCGATTGAGCCGAGCACTGCGCGAAAAGCGGCCACAATACGAGCAGAGGCAGGAAAAAGTGATTCTACAGCATAACAACGCTCGGCCTCACGTTGCCAAACCCGTTAAAACCTACTTAGAAACGCTCAAATGGGAAGTCCTACCCCACCCGCCATATTCCCCAGATATTGCGCCGTCCGATTATTACTTGTTCTGTTCGATGGCATATGGTCTGGCTAATCAGCAGTTCCGCTCATATGAAGACATCTCAAAATGGCTTGATTCGTGGATAGCCTCAAAAGACGAACACTTCTACCGTGACGGTATTCGAGCTCTGCCAGTAAGATGGGAAAAAGTTGTCGCTAGCGATGGGCAATATTTTGAATGATTCATCTGTAACTATTTTTTCACAATAAAGTTGCATTTTCATCAAAAAAACAGCGAGGACTTAGTTGCGCACCTAATAATAAATAATAAAATAATGATTTTTATTAGAAAAAGAGAGAATGAGAAAATGAGAGAATGAGAGAGGGAGAGTGAGAAAGCGTGAGAGGGTTTGGGAATGAGAGAAAGTGTGAGAGTGAGAGAGAAAATGAGTGAGAATGGCAGAAAATAGGAGAGAATGGAAGAGAATGAGAGATAATGAGAATGAGAGAGAGTGGAAGAGTGAGAGAGCTTGAGAAAGTTTGGGAGTGAAAGAAAGCGTGAGAGTGAGAGAGAATGAGAGAGAATGAGAGAGAATGAGAGAAAGACAGAATGGGCGAGCATAGGAGAGAATGAGAGAGAATGAAAGAAAATGAGAGTATGGGAGAGAATGAAAGAGGATGAGAGAGAGAGAGAGAGAGAGAGAGCGAGAGAGAGAGAGAGAGAGCGTGAGAGAGCGTGAGAGAATTTGGGAGTGAGAGAAAGTGTGAGAGTGAGGGGTTGAAAGGGTGAGAGAATGAGAGAGAGTGAGGAAGAGCTAGAGAGAGAGAGAGAAAGAGAGAGAGAGAGAGAGAGGAAGATAGAGAATGAGAGTGATTTTTATTAGAAAGAGAGAGAGAGAATGAGAAAATGAGAGAATGAGAGAGAATAGGAGAGAATGAGAGAGGGTGAGAGAATGGGAGAGGGAGAGTGAGAGAGTGTGAGAAAGTTTTGGGAATGAGAGAAAGTGAGAGTGAGAGAGAAAATGAGTGAGAATGATAGAGAATGGGAGAGAATGAGAAAGAATGAGAGAGAGAGAGAGAGAGAGCGAGAGAGAGAGAGAGAGAGAGAGAGAGAGAGAGAGTGGGAGAGTGAGAGAGCGTGAGAAAGTTTTGGGAGTGATTAATTAAAACATTTATTAAAAAAGTTTTTTAATTATATCATTTATTATTATAAATTGTATTTTATGTTATGCATTTGTTTCTTTACGTAATGTTATATTATTTTTGTTCTATTCTACAATGTAACTATGTGCATATTATATATTTAGATTATTAATTGGTCTTTGTACATATTTTACATTTAGATTATTCTTCAATTTTGTATACGTACGTATGTAGTTTTTCTTCGATATGTCACTATGCAGTTTATCATTATATTTTCGTTTTGTAGAAACATACTACATGCTTAATTAATCTGTATTGAATTTTACGTTTAAAACAACATTTCTGTTACAAAACATTTGTTTATGTTTTTGAATTAATATATATCAATATAAGAAACTTATAATTCATTTCTACTTGGATTAAAATAAAATTACATTTAATCCTGTTAATAATCCTATTTGTTTCAGTAATCCTATATTTAGATGTTTAGTGTAAATTTCAAATTCAAATTATTTTTTAAGGTATATATATGTGTACATAAAATAAGTTTCTACAAGTAAAACTTATATGAGGTCGGTCGTAAATCATTTACGCCGAGCAACTAGTTGAGCGCAAACATTTCTCGTTTGACCATAATGACTGAATGAATGAAATTCTATATAGGTTCAATCAATTCTTTAGGGTCGATTTAGTTAATGAAATTATGTTTATTTTTGTCCTACATGCTAAGTGAGTGGAAATGTTAAGACAGAAAGTTCGAAAAGTGCCAAAATTTACGATGGGAAAAATATCCATCTCAACCTTCTTCCGTTAGATGGTACTAGTGGCGCTACAGGCAGTGTACGAGATACAATACGATATAATGGGTGCAATGGGTGCATCCAGAACCACGAATGCTCACTGTGAGCTCTTGCATCTGATTGGTGTATATTCTTAATGATATCGTGTTATATAATTTTAACACGTTTATTAATAGTGTTCAATATTTAAAAAAGATATCTTTTTAAAGGTTATTATTACAAATTCAAATTATTTTTTTAAGTATTGTTTTTAAGTATTTTTAAGTATTTTTTTAAGTATGTTTTTAAGTATTTTTAAGTATTTTTAAGTATTTTTTAAGTATAATATAAATATATATGTGTACATAACATAAGTTTTTACAAGTAGAACTTATACAAAAGAAGTGATATATTAAAACAGTAACGCCAATTGAGAAATCATATACTTAATATTTTTAGAAATCTCAAATTCAAATTATTTCCTTTTTTTAAGATATATATTAATTATGTACATAACATAAGTTTTTACAAGTAAAAATGATATTTATTAGAACACTGAGTTATATGATTATTTTACTTGTTATTATAATGTACATAACATAAGTTTCTACAAGTAAAAATTATTTACATGTAAAATTTATCTTTTTAAAGGTTATTATTACAAATTAAACTTATTTTTTTTAACTATATATGTGTACATAACATAAGGTTTTACAAGTAAAACTTATTATACATGTAAAATTTATAACAAGTAAAACTTATACAAAAAAAGTGATATATTAAAACAGTAGCGCCAACTGAGAAATCGTATACTTAATTTTTACAAGAATAAAACTCTACAACACTATTCTACTGTACAAAAGAAGTGATATATTAAACAGTAGCGCCAACAGAGAAACCGAATATATATTGGCATAAATTTTTACAAGTAAAATTTATTTACATGTAAAATTTACTGTCCCAACAACTAAAGTATCAGTAGCAGGACACTTATATGGTATGTACCAGGTGTGTCGGTAATTCCTTTCCGGTTTTTTCGCTAAAGAAAACACGTTATTTACAATGGATAGTCAAAATATATTTATTCAAAATATTGGCCATTTGATTCTATACATTTTGCCTATCTCTCAGGCAATTTATGGATGCCATTCCAAAAGAACTGTTTCTCCTTTGGGCTAAACCATTCATCGAGCTATTTTTTAACTTCTTCGAAATCGGCGAAGTACTGCTCTGCAAGCGCGTGCCCCATCGATGCGAAAAGGTGGTAGTTGGATGGAGCCAGGTCTGGAGAGTACGGCGGGTGCGATAAAACTTCCCATCAAGTGATTTCAACACTTCTTTGACTTTTGCTGTATGAGACGGCGCGTTGTCATCCTGCAAAATCACCTTATCATGTCTTTGAGCGTATTGTGGACGTTCTTCGATCAATGCACAGTTCAAATTGATCATTTGTTGTTGGTAGCGATCAGTATTAACTGTTTCTCCAGGTTTCAACAGTTCATAATATACGACACCAACCTGGTCCCACCAGACACAGAGCATGGTCTTGCGACCAAAGCGATTTGGCCTTGCAGTTGATGGGCCGCCTTCGCCAGGTGATAACCATGATTTTTTCGCTTGGGATTTTCGAAATAAATCCATTTTTCATCACCCGTTACTATTCAGTACAGAAATGACTTCCTTTCATACCTTTGAAGCAGCATTTCACTAACGATTTTTCGATTTTCCAATTGCCTGTCATTCAATTCATGTGGCACCCATCTTCCCATCTTTTGGATCTTTCCCATCGCTTGTAATCGTTCACAAATTGCTACTCGGCTCACATTCAACTTTTCTGCCAATTGTTTTTGAGTTTATGTTGGGTCTTCATCCAATAACTCCTGCAATTCCGCATCTTCAAACGTTTTCGGCCTACCAGGACGTTTTTTGTCTTGAACGTTGAAATCACCACATTTGAATTGTCGAAACCACGTTTCACATGTTCTAATGGTTGGAGCATGCTCACCGTAAGTCTCTACCAGCAAACGATGACTTTCAGCTGCTTTTTTCTTTTGATTAAACAAGAAAAGTAATGCGTGCCGCAAATGCACGTTTTCAGGCACAAAACTCGACATTTTCAAAAAATTATTAATCTATAACGCTGTTATTTTGGCGGAATATAACTTGTGTAGTTTTGAGGTTAATGTCAGTAGAATAAAATGACATATGTATCAAATCATAACATTGCATACATATGGCTAGTGACATCTGTTACAAAAACCGGAAAGTAATTACCGACATACCTGGTAGATATATAATATATATTATATTATATGTTACGTCCTGCTGACTCAGCGGACCCCAGGCTTCTTTTATAAATAAGGGAAATCGAATTTATTACTTATCATATGGCTGAACGCTCAGGTATGATACTACACGACGATACCTCTGGAATTTTCGATACCCCGAAAATACTAACAATCTTGAATCAACTCCTTGAATCAACTCCTATCCTGTTTCCCACGCGCTTAATCATTGATAACAATACCACGACATCGTTCTTAGAAATATCGATATTTACTTCTTAAGATAGTTGCCACGTTTTTCTTATTTACAAAAGACTTTCGAAATCCTCTTATTGCCACATGCATATTATCTCCTATAAAATAATCTTCTGGGACATTTCCCCCAAAACCCCACTCTCTCAACCGAGCAGACTTTTTGAGAAAAGTTAAAAGCCTCACTCGCTTCTCGCCGATCCAGCACCCAGGACAGACGCTTCTCTCCAGCACCCCTTCAGGGTTTCTTAACAATCAAGCCAACTTGTGGCTTAGACCGATCAGTATTCTTCACTTGTTAATTATTCGGTGCAACGATCTTGTGCCTTCTTGGGCCATTGAGAGCGATCCTGCCGAAACCAGCTGCCTGTCCTTGGCGCAGAACTTGAGGCATCTATCCTCACGGAGACGCAGCAACCACACCTTTCATTGTCTACTAAGATCAGAGAAGTCCAGTAGTAAGTTATTTATATTTTCTTTTACCTGAGTGACCTCTTTCGTTTCATTTTTTTTATCTTTTCTTCTCTCTCTTTTCTTTTCCTTTCGTTTTACTTCCGTTTTCTATCCCCCTTGGCATTCCTCCTTAATTATTAAATCAGACGCCAGTGGCCAATCTTTTCGATCACAGTCGGACATAACGAACACGGAATTTTGCTCAGACCGCGATTGTTTATACATCTATGTATATGTACACTTTATAAAAGCTTGTAAATTTTATTTCATTGTGAACATCCGTCTAATTACTAATAAAACAAGTTGTTTGTAATTGTAAGCCAATCTCGGTTTCTAAATAATTATTCTCAACCAAAAAATTCTCCCTTCCCTCAACCGTCGCTCACGGTCCTATCCTAGGTAAAAGGATTCAGTTCCTTGACCTAAATAAAGGACCACCGACGTACGTCTGCGCCAGATAAAGGGATCATTCCGATCCTTGATCTGCACCGCAGACTTGCGAGTATGTCGGAGCTTGCGAAAGCAAGCGTCAAGTTGCGTTCCTTCTCCAAGACGTAACATATACAAAAGAAGTGATATATTAAAATAGTACCGCCAACTGAGAAATCGTATACTTAAAATTTTTAGAAATCTCAAATTCAAATTATTTCCTTTTTTTAAGATATATATTATGTACATAACATAAGTTTTTACAAGTAAAAATGATATCGTGTTATAAAAATTTAATGTTTATTAATAGTGTCCAATATTTTTTAAAAAAGATATCTTTTTAAAGGTTATTATTATTCAAGAAAATTCAAGAAAAACTAACTACAAAAGATGTCAATAACATAAATTTTTACAAAATTTATCATTATTTATTAGAACACTGAGTTATATGATACTATTTACTGGGTTGTCACGGTTATTACTATTTTTAACAATAACAGCAATGCAAGTAACGCGCGTTAACTTATTAACTTTATATTAAATTAAAAAATAAACAAAAAATTTAATCCAAACATACAAGGAATTGAAAAAAATTATGAAGATTCACCAAAAATTAGAACACCCTTGGCGCGCCCGGCTCATATTAACAATTTTAATGTCAGCTACAGAAGTATGAGTTCTAATGCAGCTTAATAACCCGGGCGCGCCAAGGGTTTTTTAATTTTTGTTGATTCTTCATAATATTTTATTCAATTCCTTGTACAGGGTGGCCCGTATGTACGAGCCGGCTGACGACTCAAAGTGGAACGAACAGCGACGAGACCGCCGTTACGACGCCTCGCCGTTCGGCGGTGCGGATTCGTCGCGCGGTATATCGATCGCTCGATTGGTTTTAGCGGTCGCGTGCATAATTTTGATGTTTTGCGCGATTCGTGGTCTGTACCTCGATGCGTTTCGTCGTCCTCGAATCGACGCAATCTCGCGCGATCTCGTCGCTTGGTACGACGACGATGGCGAGTCAGCCGCCGCGGACGACGCGTCTCGAAACGGTCGACGCGATCGCGCATTGAGATTGCGTCGCGCAATGGACGTTGGAATCGATTCGTTGCCGCAAGTGCGATTCGTTGGCAATCGTCCGCCGCGATTGTCGCGTCGTCGAGAAATCAACGACAAGGCGGCGCGCGAAATCGACAACGAGCGAGATCTCGTGTTGCGACGAAACGAGTGTCTGACGCACGGTGTGTTCGTCTCCGCGGACGAACTACCGTGCGTCAGACACTCGACCGTCCGCCTGCGATACGGTCGTTCGTTGTTTCCTCGTGGTCGTCGGCGACAAAGACGATGCTGGAGCCTGGGCGCCGTTATTGGACCCGTCGGTAGATCGATAATGCTGCGCGATAATGGCTGGTGTATTCGCGGATATTGCACCGCTGCCGCCGCCCACCGTTGACAACGACGCGGAAGAATCGACCATTGTGCCGACGTTACGATCGCGCAACATGTTTAGCGTCTCCACCGCGTTTTTCACGTCGTAGCCCTCGCGAATGAGTTGAGGGGTCAACTCGTCGTCGATGATTTGATCATTCGGCTGATGATAAATCGACTCGTTCGGAAACAACGACGGCATGTTTCGCGATTGCTGACGCTCGCTCGCGGCCACCAACGAATCGATCGTCGTCGAAAAATCCATCGTTATCGCGTTATAGCCGGATTGTTCCATTGTTCCGAGCACGGTGTTTTCATACTCGAACGGACGGATCGCACTCACTCCTACTTTCCCGAACGTTTCCCCCTATTTGCGAATGTCACTATCCAGTCGCGCTGCGGTTTCTCGATCGACAGCGCGAAAAAATATCGCCGATTCTCCGCCGTTGTTAAGTCGTGGCTCTATGATGATGCGACGGCGTGCATTCGCCGCCGTTAGCGCTGAGCGAATGTCAGATGAAACATGCGCTGTTTGTCGTCGAAAGCATTCGGATAATCCGTCTTGATGCGCTCCTTGATCTTGATCACTATTTCGCGAAAGTTTGCTCGAGACACGAGGTAACCGGTTTCCTCGACAAATTCGCGCAGAAATCGATACAGATCGGTGTCGCGCATAGTCACGATAGAGTCCTCGCGAATACGATAACGTTGCAGCAACAATTCGAACGGGTCGATCATGAGGTGCAAGTTTCGAGTATCGCGTATCATCGTCTCTGGCAGTTCGTCTATGATTATTGGATCGTCGAGTTTGTTGCCAGTGGTGTCGCAAAAGATTCGCACCGACCGTTTGCGCATTCGCGCATCGCGCCGCAGAGAGATCTCGTCGCCGTGCGCGGAATTATCGTCCGCTGCTGCGATCGAGTCTGCAAATTCGGAAATTACACTCGGTATGTGACTGTCGAGTTGTGGCACAGTCGTCGGGGGCGACGATTCCGCTGTCGCGCCGTCGCGCTCATCGTCTGTATCCGGCTCGCATTCGGACGATTGCGACGACGACGATTCGTCGTCGTCTTCGACACGCGAATTTGCGCGATTGTACATCTTCATCACTCGATCGCTCAAGTGAAAGGCTAGCATTCGTCGAAAGAGCGCCAATCCTTGCGCCCCGGTGTTCAGATACGCTTTCATCGCCACGTTCAAGTTCAATTCTGCGCGTTCTATCAGTCGCTCCACCTCGGCTTGGCGCATCGCGATCGCGTCGTACAACGCGTACGTGGCGTCGTTGTAGGTGCACATGTCCGTGCCGCAGTGTTCCATCGTGAGAAACAGACCGGTGCGAAACGCCTGATAGTTGACCCCTCGCGCGAAGCATCGCGTGGCGAATTGATAGGAGACGCTCGGAGTGGGTCTTGACGAAATCCACCGAGGTGTCGAGATGTCGGCCGTGCAGCGGTTTGAAGCGGTGCAGCATGCGCAGACAAAATTTCAATCGGGTAATCACTCCGGCGTCGATGCGCAATGATATCGCGTTGTTCACCGTGAGCACTATCTTGGCCAAATTTCGCAGGTATTGCGTCTGTTGCTGATGAAAATATTGACTCTTCATCATGGTGCTGGAGATGAGATTTTTGAAGAGTTCCGCGTTCATGCGCTCCGGCTCGTCGACTTGGCAGATGTGCGATCGCATCATGCTCATCAGATCGGTACTCACCTCGTCCTTGCCGTGTCTCAGCGTGGAGTTGCTGAGTGTGCCGCTGAGCACGCTCGAAAACACCGGTCGCAAGACCTCCGACACGAATTCGCTCTTGCCGCTGTCGCTCGTGCCTTGCAGCAGCAGCACGGTTTTGAGAAACTGTCCGGGGAATCGAATGGCCGTGATGTAACGCAACAGAAACATAATGACGCCGGTGCCGCCGCGCGCGAATATGAACAATGTGACCACGGCCGTGCAGATGATGTACGCTAGATCGTTCGAAACATCGTTTTCCACAGGCCTCGACGTTGCATACGCGGTCAGTCCCTTCGACAGGGAGTTTGTATTGTACGAGTGAATGTGGCACTCGGGATACAGACGAGACAGCGAGTCGTGACATTCGTCAAACAGCGAGCATCGCGGATCGGACAATTGAGCGAACGCATTCATGCTATCGCTCAGTGAGCGCGCGGCCCGCAACGACGCCGGCAGATCGGTCAGACCGTGCGCGCAAACGAATCGCTCGTCGCGATCGCTCGATTCACGATGATGCGACGTACGAATGAATGCAATGCGCCGTTCTCGCTCGCGCATCACCAGAAATAAATACGCCACCGCGATGTTCACCAGAGTCGCACCGTCGTCCTCGGTTGCGACGGACGAGGATGCGAACGATATCCAACGTACGAGCGCCTCATTGTTGGCGTGAGCTAGTGCGAATTCGTGCAGACGCCAGGACGCGCAAAAATTGCGCATCGCGTCCAGACTGACGGTCGTAGTCGCCGACCGCGACGATCACTCGCGCGAGTCTCGATCGTCGCTGTCGCATCTACGATTTCGTCGCGTCGAGCGTTTCGCGCCGATTGCTACGTTGAACGACGGCGGTACGGTGATGTAAAACATCACCGAGGAGGACACTAGATCGCGAATCGAGCGTTTCACCGCGATGTCGTCGCAGCCCGATCGCAGCGCGTCCGCGATTACGTTCGCGTTGTCGTCATCGTCGTCGAAGCTAATTGTGAGCTTGCGCTTGTACTTTTCGAGCTCGCGCATCAGCACCTCCTGATCGGTGAGCGGTCGTGACACCTCGTCGTTCGCTTTCGCATTATCGCGTTTACCGTTCGACGTGTCGGCGAACGACGACGAGGCGGAGACATCGTTCTCGACGCGACCGCCGTCCCATTCGCGCGTGATCGCTTCTCGCATTCGTTTGCGCAGTAGCGACTGACTCTCGACGAATGTATCTCTGGCCAGTCGTTCGACCACGCGCTCGGCCGATTCGTTGGACTCGATCGACGAATCGGCCGAACGCGTCGTCAGTAACAACGACCTGCAACCGAGAAGCGCGTACAACATGTATGTCATGTGCACGCTAGAGTTGCCATGTTGCGGCGGTGATTCCACGAGGACGCGCATCAACTGTCGCACTCCGTCGCGACTCGACAGCAAGTGACGACCGAAAGAGTGGGCCAGATTCAGCGCGATGATCGCGAATGCGCGCGCGAACGGCGATGATTCCAGCAAAATGTATCGGGCGTCGTGCTCGCTCAGCGATCGCGGCAACAGATTCAGCAGATCGGCCGTCTCGCAGACGAACGGCCGATCGAATTGCAGCAACACGGACGACGTTGCGGATATGCAATCGTCCGCGTCGTCTTGCTGCTCATCGACCGTAGTAGCGAACTCGTTCTCGCGGTTGTCACCTTGTTGCTCGACGGTCGTCGCCGTCGCGGCGAGCGCGTTGTCGGTGCGCCCGGTTGTGCATTCCGGCACCACGTTCGAGTACAGATAATGATTTATCGCGTCGCGCGAACACACCATGGCGAAATATTCGCCCACGTATTCTATCGCGTGATGCGCGAATCGATTCAACTGGCGATCGGTCGTTTCGTTGAAACGATAACGCTGCTGCGGATTGCAAACCTCGTAATTGATCGTGAGGGTGCGCAACATTGCGGATGTGCTCAGCTCGAATCTGTTCAGATAGAGATTCAGCACGATGTGATGCGATGTGCGCTTGTCTATGTAACGCACAAATTTGTCGAGCGTCTGACCGCACACGATCGTCGTCTGGCCGCTCTCTTGGGACGCGTTTTCGCCGCCGTTACCGACCAACGAATTGGCCGCGCCGCCCAGCGCGCTGCCGCGATACGTTTTACCAACGAGCTCCATCGCTTCGATCAATCCGATGCGAAAAGCCGGGACCTCGACGTGCGAATTCTTCGAACCGCATCGCGATTTGGCACTGTCTCGTCGCACCACCGACGCCGACGTCGACGCCGACGCCGTCGTCTCGTCGCGCAGCGGTGTCGCCGAGGCGTCGCGATGCACTCGCTCCTTCACTAGCGAAATGTACCTAGCGACGAGATACTTGGCGAACGTGTCCGAATTGCGCGGACACGTGAGCGTGTCGTTGCCCGGATCGAGATATCGCGTGCCGTCGTAACGCCAGTGCAAAAAGTTTGCTAGCTCGAGCACGTCTCGCGCACGCAGCAGTTCGGCGTAGAGATCGCGAGCCTCAGGCGCGCTCGACAAACTATCGTTATTGTCGCCCTCGTGGTCGACCGAGTCGCGAGTCGTCGACGCGCGCTCGTACAGATACTCAAACACGATATCGAGCACTTCCGTGCGCGAATACAGACTGTCGTAGAGCACGTCGGCGGCCACACACGCGCCGTTTTGCAGCAGACGACCATGCCGCATGGACATTCGTTCGAGCGGCGTCTTCAACGGTTCGCGGCGCAGCAGCAACGGAAACAGCACCATCTCCGAAATGCACATTTTATCGAGA
This sequence comes from Harpegnathos saltator, assembly GCF_003227715.2. Lineage (NCBI taxonomy): Eukaryota > Metazoa > Arthropoda > Insecta > Hymenoptera > Formicidae > Harpegnathos > Harpegnathos saltator. The sequence goes on along the minus strand of NW_020230720.1, from coordinate 133,892 downwards.
ATCGACGCGGAGCGGCCGTCACCGAGACGCTAATAACGATACAGCAGAAAGCGAGTACGCCGCGTAAACTGCGAATCGGCAATGTTGTTGCAAGCGACCAGAAAGAATTCGCACACCTCGCCGAAGCAAAAGTGTCGTGCACTCGGTCGCCCTCTACGGGGCGCCACGGCTACTGGCCACCGGCCACCGGCCGCAAAAAGAACCTAATTCGTCAGGCGATGCGGTCGATGGTCATGAGGACAATCCGGAGGTACGCCACAGTGTCGTATATGGCGGCGACTACCCTGGCCGACTCCCCCCAGTGGAGCTCCTCGCAGAGGAGAGATATCTCCTCTATTGGCGAATAAAGGAGTTCCGCGAACGGGGGGAGGGACCATCGGCCAGGAACCTGAGGGCCCTGAAGGATCAGGCCTGTGCCCGGACTCTCGACAAGTGATCCGCCGAGTTGGCTGACTCAAGAGGGTTCGGGCGCTGGACGGCCGAGGCTGTCCGCCCCTGCCTGCCAGAAATGGCGGGCAGGAGGGGACGCGGACTGTCCTTTCACCTGGTGCAGGTGCTGACCGGACACGGATGTTTCGGGAGGTACCTGCACAGGATAAGAAAGGAACCCACCACCGAGTGCCACCACTGCCCGGAGCGAATGGACTCAGCGCAACATACGCTGGTCTCGTGCCCCGCATGGGACCAGCGACGCCGAGTCCTGGCCCGGGCGGTGGGGTGCAAGGTGGAAGCCCTCTCGCTCCCGCGCATGGTTCGCGCCATGTGCGGGAGCGAGGAGGTGTGGGGGGAGGCGGTCTCCTTCTGCAAGAACATCATGTCCCAGAAGGAGGCCGGCGAGTGGGAGCGCCGCCCCGAAGACTGTCCAGTGAGACGGCGAAGAGGGCGGGGCTGCCCAGGTCAGGAAAACGGCCTCGAGGTGGCGCCGGCCGAGGGGGAACAATGGCCACCGGACAACCGGACGTCGCCCCCTCGGCCGCCTCGGGCCCGACTGCGGACGCGCGGGGGAGGGGTGTCGAGGGGTAGGGCATAAGCCCCCCTCGCCCTCCCCCGGGCGTCGGCGAGGTAGGGTAGGGGGAGCGAGGCCCTCTAGGAAAGGGTCTTGTTCCCCCGCCCCTTCCAGAGTGAAAGCTACTCTTGAGGAGGGGGCAAGGAGAGAGGGTGGGTGTCCCCTCTCTCCCGTAATGCACCGGAAGGCCAGCCCGATCGGTACGCCGATCGGGGCACCGCGTCCGGACCTTCTCTCTGGAGAACGATCACGAGAGCGCGGTACTTGGGCATGGGGCTCCGTTCGAGCCCTGGGGCCGGGGTGTCGGGGAGGGAATGCTGGCGCAGTACCCCTGACTCCCCCCATCTCGGTCCGACAGGTGGACATCCCGCAGGGGTTTCAGTGAGTAAAAGTCTCACATAACCTCCTGCCCCTCCCAAAGGGCGGGGGGTACCCATGATAGGTTTCCCCTGCGTTATCACAAAAAAATGTATGTATACTACTATTCATTCAGCGCTCTCGTAGCGACCCTGGTGTCGGAAAAACGAGAAGTACAAATCCCCTCTCCTCGGCGGTCTATTCTTCTCTCTCTTATTCTCTATCGCTTGCTCACTCGCACTCGCTGCTCTTTGCATCTTCAGCACGCTCGTAACGCCTCTGGTGTCGGAAAAACGAAAAGCACAAATCCCCTCTCCTCGGCGGTCTAGCGTTTCTTTCTTACTTTCTTATTCAATCGTAATTTCTGTGATTCAGACTTTAATCTTAAAATATCTTCACTTAGAGACAACGTACACAAAAAGCACAAGAACACTTTTCTTCCTATTTTTTAAGGCTGAATCGATTGGGACTAAAAAAGCGTCAATCGGTTCAGCTATTCCTGAGATATGAATATCTCACCTCGTTTCAACTCGCAGTTTCGCGTAATAATAGGCACTACCGTGCCTCTTGATAACTTTAAGCCATCTTTCAGGTAGCTGATGAATTCCATCTCGGAAAAATGTTACTTTGGACACGATAAAGTCGTCAAGCCATTTTCGGATCTCATCTACTGATTGGAACATATTGGACAAGGCGTGTTGCATCGACCGGAACAAGTGATAATCGGATGGAGCAATGTCTAGTGAATACGCCGGGTGCTGCAAGACGTCCCAGCCAAGACTCATTATGGTGTCTTTTGTATTGGAAGCAATGTGTGGCCTGACATTGTCATGCAACAATTTCATTGGATGTTCTCTTTTGCCAGTATACGGGCGTTTTCGTTTCAATTCTTAACTCAAGCAGATTAATTGATGTTAGTAGCAGTCCTCAGTAACTGTTTCACCCGGTTCCAACAACTCATAATAAAGCACGCCCTTGATATCTCACCAAATGCAGAGAAGAACCTTCTTTCCGAAGCGATTGGATTTGCGATCGATTTTGATGATTCGCCGAGATTTACCCATGACCTTCTGTGTTTCGGATTGTTCGAAACGCAGAAGGTCATGTAGACCTTATCGATATAGAGTATCCATAGAGTATCTATTTCTCATCGCCCGTAACGATTTTCCACAAGAAAGACTTTCGACGCTGCTTATTGAGAAGAGAAAGACACGCTGCTACTCGTTGATTTTTTTTGGTTTCAGTGAGTTCATGCGGAACCCATTTTCCTTCTTTCTGGATCTTTCCCATCTCATGTAGGCGTTTGGAAATCATTTGCTGCGTTATTCCCAACTGTCCTGGACAGTTCTTTTTGGGTTTGTGCCGAATTCTCAGCGAGCAGTTGTTCCAAATTATCATTATCGCACTTTGAAGGGCCTCCAGGGCGTTGTTTGTCGATTAGACTGAAATTACCACTTTTAAACCGTTTAAACCAAAATGCGCATATATCGTACAGTATAACACCTTCGCCGCTTTTTCCTTGTTGGAATTCGTAAAGAATGCAGTGTCGGATATGTACCTTATCTGCTGCCATTTCTGATTATACTGAACTGAATACTTTTGAAGGTTATGTTGGGCCTTTCGCCAAACTATATGTTCTTTTTAATAGGTATATGTCAACATTGCATAATCACAAAAGAGCGGGAAAATCTATTCAATTTTAAATTGATTTCATAACTGCTTAAAATAATTTGGATTATTCATTTGTACACCTAATAATATACCGATAAAGTTGTGTTAGCTTTTAAGAATGACAGTAAAATAATTAATGTTTCTATATATTATATTTTATTATAAGATCAAATATTTATATATTGATGTAAATATGTATATGTATATATATGTACATATATATACAGGGTGGACCATTTTAACCTTTAATGGAGAATAACTCGACCGGTGAGCGAAATAATGAAAAAAGTTTCATACAAAAGTTGTTGCACAAGGAGGGGGACGTATGACCATATCCTTGAATTTGACCTTGACTTTGACCTTAGGGGTTATTTGAAGGTCAAATAACATTTTTTAAATGGAATTGCCTATTTTCGTCCCCGGATTTGGAAAGAGCGGGAAATTTTAGAATAGGATATGGTATGATCGATAAGATCAAATGTCATGTTTTGAGGTCATTTCAAAGTCAAAAGGAACTTGTACGTGTATTCATGCGAAAATCGTATCTGTATACGGGGATTTCTAAATTATCTTCTACACTTAGCATTACCCAGAGACAACGACGTGGACGTGGTAGAATTCTGCCTCTTTCGGGGTGCTTGTTTAGAGTGAGTCCCCTTGCCTCTCACTATGCATACTTTGCTATTGTTAATCTAGCTATTCAAAAGGTTTTCGAAAGTTGCACCGTTAGCATTTATGCAATAATTGAGCCTTCTTTGGAAATGGGCCACTGTGCTGAGCAAGACATTTCTTGGAATCGCTTCACAAGCTCGTCTTATGCGATTTTCCATATCTTCTCTTGTTGTTGGTTCTTCTTTGAAAACAACTTCTTTCAAATAGCCCCAGAGATAAAAATCGAGTGACGTCAAATCAGGAGAACGAGGCCATGCAATCGGACCCTCTCGACCAATCCATCGATTCGGGTACCTTTCATCTAAAAACCTCCTGACTATACGTGCAAAGTGCGGTGGTGCACCATCCTGTTGGAAGAACATCCTTCGCCTGGTTTCCAAGTCTACGTTCTCCAACAAATGAGGCAATTGGTCTGTGAGCAAATCGAGGTACGTATTTACATTCACAATACGTTCGAAAAAGAATGGACCGACCAAGTATCCATTAACAATCCCGCACCAGACATTGAGGCTCCAGCGGTGTTGATTGTCAATCGCTCTATGCCAGTGCGGATTGGTATCGGACCAATAATGGCAATTATGCCGGTTCAACTCCCCTGTGTTCTTGAACGTCGCTTCATCGGAAAACATCACAAATCTAAAAAAATTAGGGTCCCGATCGATCTGCTGTAAGGCCCACCGGCAGAACTCGAGGCGTCGATCAAAATCGGCAGGTAATAATGTTTGGGTCAAAGTGATATGATAAGCATGGTACTTCCGAGCCTTCAAAATCCGCAAGATTGTGGACTTCGGTATTCCTGTGGATACCTCCAGTCTACGGCTCGAAATATGAGGATCGAGATAGACCGATGCCAAAATAGTCAGCACTCGAACGTCATTCTCGTCATATTCGTGATGACGACGTTGACGTGTCATTTGCCCAGTACGTGCCCTCGTGGTCAAATTTCTGATCGTCACGTTACACGGATGTCGTCTCCTCGGAAAGCTCTGAGCGTAAAGTGCTGCGGCATTCACATGTGGCCGATAGGAGCACGCAGAGAAAGACAATATGTCCACGTCGCTTCCGAGTAATGCTCACATTTTTCACTCGTTTTAGGAATTATTCGCTGAGAATACAAAATAGTGTTATCATTGTTATTATTATCATTATTTCCAAAGAAAGCTCAATTATTGCATAAATGCTAACGGTGCAACTTTCGAAAACCTTTTGAATAGCTAGATTAACAATAGCAAAGTATGCATAGTGAGAGGCAAGGGGACTCACTCTAAACAAGCACCCCGAAAGAGGCAGAATTCTACCACGTCCACGTCGTTGTCTCTGGGTAATGCTAAGTGTAGAAGATAATTTAGAAATCCCCGTATACAGATACGATTTTCGCATGAATACACGTACAAGTTCCTTTTGACTTTGAAATGACCTCAAAACATGACATTTGATCTTATCGATCATACCATATCCTATTCTAAAATTTCCCGCTCTTTCCAAATCCGGGGACGAAAATAGGCAATTCCATTTAAAAAATGTTATTTGACCTTCAAATAACCCTAAGGTCAAAGTCAAGGTCAAATTCAAGGATATGGTCATATGTCCCCCTCCTTGTGCAACAACTTTTGTATGAAACTTTTTTCATTATTTCGCTCACCGGTCGAGTTATTCTCCATTAAAGGTTAAAATGGTCCACCCTGTATATATTAACTTTGTAAATTATCGTCGTCAAGAAGGAAATTGAACGTAATCGACTTCGTTGGAGATAAATTACTATATTTTCAAGATAAAGACCGTCTACAAAGATTAACTTGGTTCACGCTATACAAGAACTCTCAAGCTCGTCCGTAACTCGACAAACGCTTCGACAAGCAAACGACTATGTTTCGACAGAGTCTCGACAACGACTACCTCTGGAAAACACCACTTCTTCCTCCGGCTGTCGGTTAACTCCTTTTGAGTCTCCCTCTATCTCCTATCGACTCCGACGCTACCATTGGTCTTCGCCCGATTTTGTATCAAGATATATCGATACGTCTCATTAACCTTACACTTACGATATAATTCAACACTACACCAACAACTTACAGCAAGCAGACTATCCAGAGCCGTAGCTGCTTGGCTATTGGAGGTTTCACAGTCATTAGCGATAATTAAAAAGTTATTATTAGTTGGTATAGTCTACAAACTATTCAGAGCACTTCATATAATTTGTAACCTACGCTCTATATAATTTATACTAAGAAATCTGTATTTTATATTTGTATAAAATAAAATTTATATTGTTTACTCACAAATACCAATGTTAACTTATTCAATAATAACAATTCTAACCTACTGACCAAGGTTATGCACGCCATTTAAAGCGATCAGCTGATTTAGTACAACTGTTGCTGCCAATTTGCGCTCAACTGTTGAGTTCAAGACGCTGCTCCGGTGTTGCCGCTAACTTGTTGCCAACCTATGCGCGCAACATTTGCGCGTTATTTGCTGCAAATTTGCATCAAACCCTTGATGTCAACTGTTGGTGCTAAATCCATAGCCTAAAAGTGCTGCTACATGGCTATGGATTTGATACCAACAGTTGACTTATGTTGGTGCCAATCTGCGCGCAGTCTGCGGTCAATTTGCTTACTGGGGTATTTTATCACTTGCATTACTTTTACAGAAACGTATTTAATAAGTGTCGATATTGAAATTATTTCTAAATTTTAATTTTTAAGTGTATTTATTATATTTAGTTTCATTAAAAACCGTATTCAATTCAAAATATTCATAGGCACCAGAGCATTCAGATTCAATGTATTATAACTACAAGGGCCAATATAGTATTGTCCTGATAGCAATTACTTCTGCCTCCTACCGCTTTCTTATGATCGATATTGGTGCATAAGGTCGACATAATGATGGTGGAACTTTTCGAAATTTTGTGATGGGACAACGATTTGCCAATAAGGAAATGGATTTACCAGCAGCATCACCACTCCATCCTAACATATCACAGCCTGTACCTTATATGTTAGTAGCAGATGCTGCGTTTCAATTAAACGAATATACTTTGCGCCCGTATCCAGGTAAACGATTAACTGATACACAAGACATATTTAATTATCGACTCAGTACACAAGACATTTAATTATCGACTCAGTAGAGCAAGGGGCGTTGTCGAAAACTCCTTTGGTATTATGGCTGCACGGTGCAGAATTTTCAGAAGACAAATGAACACGTCACTTGAAACAACAGTCTCAATAATTAAAGCTTCAGTATGTCCTCATAACTTTTTAATGCCAAAACCCGAATATAATCCACCAGGATACGGAGACTACGTTAACAGTGAAAGAAATATAGTACCTGGCAATTAGAGGCAACAAGAAAATGTCGCTAATATTAAGAATGGCAGGAGCAAATGTCCATTCTCGATACGCATCTAATATCAAATATACATTTACGTTATACTTTAAAAATGAAGGTTATGCTTTAAATTGACAACATAATTCTATTGCACAATTATAATCTAACTACGGATATTATAATATTGTAAAAGATAATTAATTTAACCACGCATAGTGATGCCTGATAAACTTTTATCTATTGTGTTTCAATCAAAACATAACACATGGACATCACGTGCGGTCATGCAAGAAAATTGGCTGATTTTGTACAATTATGTATCATGCAAAAATATACCTAATCATGTATGTGTATCATATGGATTATATCAAGTCTGATCTAATTATACCTGGTTAGATTTAACTATTTAAAATTAAATTAATGTAAAAAAACGAAATGATTTGTGAAATTGATATTACCGAATAAATAACTATGTCTTGTAATTTTGTATAACATATACATAAATGTATATTTGGAATTTGTCAAATTATAATTTTTTTTCCATAAGCGATGCGCAAACCATTCATTATAAATAGGATTGAAAAAAATTAAGACAATTATTTAAAAGTAAGTATATATTTTAAATACTATAATTATAAATGCTATTAATTTTAATTTTATATGCATTCGTCTTCAACTTTGAACAACTCCATTAAAACTCTTCTTTGTAAAATATCAAATTTCTCTTTTGGTAGCTGCTTCATTCGCGATCCTAAATAATTGGTAAATGTAATTATCGGATCTAGCGACTCTGATGTTGATAAATTGCTAAGAGCCACATCCGTTTTTTGTCGTTCATTTATCAAGTATTAGGTCTTTAAAGGTGATAATTGTTCACTTGTTGAGACTCTTTTGGATATGCGCGCTCGTTTTGCTGAAAAAAGTATTTCTGAAAAATGCAAAAAGAAAATTAATTATTAATAGATTAGTAAATTCAGACTTTTACGTTTTTCAGAAGAATCACTAGTAGTACTAGTTGATGAGCCGGTAGGACTCGGAGTCGGGAGATAAGCACGATCGGATAAAAGTTTCAATAAGTGCACTTCGTGAGAACCTGTAATATATAATTTAAAAATATAATACTATAACAGCACCAACTTCTTTGAATGCATAAAATAATATATGATTTTATAGAATTTTTTATTTTAAACCGTACTTTCGTTACTTTTATCATGAAAAAATTCCTGAGAATATCTTTCTATTGGCCTCTTAAACGATGTCGTTTGGTTGTCCCTTGACGACGAGTGACCCTGTCTTTCTAAACATGAACTTCTATTTTCAATTGGAGCTTCAATATTACTGTGAGTTCTAAAGAATATACACATTTTATTGTATCTAATATGATAAATACTTTCTTGTCATACATTGCAAATCAAACAATCAGTCATCCCAAGGAGAACAGAGAAGTCAAAATTACGTCAAAATGATGTCAAGATATAGTCAAAATTTAGTTCATCAAAATGACGTTAAAGTGCATAAAATTTTGATGTTTTCTTGACGTTATATTTATGTCATTATGACATAATTTTGACGCTTTTTTGACTATTTTAATTATTATTGGCATGATTGGTACATTAAGATAGTAATTAATTATCATTATATTTGACTGTTTAATATACTTATTGTCAATACTTATTAACTCAAGGAGAATAGTTAGTTTAAAATAATGTCAGTTTTATGTCATTTTTTGGTAAAAATGATATCAAATTGACTTTAATTTTACTTTTCTGTTCTCCTTGAGAATATAATATACATATACATACACATACGTTATTGCACAGTAATGTAATCTAAATGTAATATATAAAGCTAAATAAATCTTCTTTTAATATAAGGAACATATTTAACTTTAAAAGACCAAACACAAATGCAAAATAAAATATAAGAATATACAGGGTGCACGATTTATCTGAAGACATTGAAATATCTCGAGAACTATGCATTGGATAAAAAAAAGTGGTTAACGAAAGTTTTTAATCTCGAAGGGGGACATCCAATGATACCAAACTCGACCTCCCACCCCACCCCTTGGGGGTGGGGGTTGGGGGCAACTTTGAAATCTTAAATGGAAACCCCCATTTTTATTGCAGATATGGATTCTACGCTACAAAATACGTAAATTTTGTCCGAAACTTTTTTTTGATTCGTGATAGATGGCGCTGTAATCGCAAAAAATTATATTTTCCGCAATTCTCCAGAAATGATCATTGGATTGAGAAATAAAAAATACCTGTTCAATATTTTTAAAGAACATAATAAAAATTATTCCCTCCCCCCATCCTCTCGGGGTAGGGTGGGTGATAACGTTCAAATCTCAAATGGGGACCCACATTTTTCATTGCAGAATTAGATTGTATGTGAAATTTTTATTGAAACAATTTTTTTCATTCGTGATAGATAGCGTTGAATTTTTCCGAGAAACTACTTTTAGCGTTACACAGGAACAACGACGAGGACGTAGTAGTTTTATGTTCCCTTCGGGTGCTTTTTTAATGTGAGTCTCCTTGCCTCTCACTGTTCAATTAATTAGAGTAAGTATTCGAAATTTTTACCTTCAACTCAATACACTTATTGATCCTTTTTCCAAATGATTGTACACAGGATAGAAGCATATCTGCGGGAGTTTCAGCGCAAGCGTTTCTTATGCGTTCTACCATGTTTTCACGACTTATTGGCACTTGTTGCTAAACCTTATCTTTTAGGTAACCCCACAGAAAGAAATCCGGCGATGTCAAATCAGGCGACCTAGCAGGCCAATTAATCGAGCCACCTCTGCCAATCCACCGACCATTGTAATCACGGTCTAATACTTCCCGTGCTGCTATTGAGTTATGCGCTGGGCAACCGTCATGCTGAAACCATATACTTTGTCGAACGTCCAAGGCAACATCATCAAGTAGTGGTGGTAGTTCCTGTTCCAGGAAATTTCGATATTTGATTCCATTCAAATTACCTTCAATAAAATAAGGACCAATGAGTCTGTTCCCTATGATTCCCTATGACACCAAACGTTAACCGACCAAGTACGTTGATGTTCAACTTGTCGTAACCAGTGGGGATTTTCTACACTCCAGTAATGCATGTTATGTCGATTAACGCCACCATGGTTTGTGAATGTAGACTCATCTGAAAATAGTACATTAGCAATGAAATTGGGGTTCGTTTGCATTTGTTGAAGTGCCCATTCACAAAACACCACTCGATTATGAAAATCATCGCCATGAAGTTCTTGATGCAGTGAAATGTGATATGGGTGATACTTATGATGCAATATTCTGCGAATACTATCTCCGGAAATTCCGAAATCGCGATGTAATTGCCGAGTGCTTACCTGTGGGTTGTGGTGAACAGCTGCTAGCACAGCTATTTCATTAACTTCTCCTGTAACAGTTGTTCTTCGTTTTCTTTTTTTAGTTTGTACGCTGCCATCCGAGATAAAGGCAGTCACAACTTTGTAAAAAAAAGAACGTGAGCGAACATTGTCTGGAAAACGCATACAAGCATACTCAGCATACAAGGCAACAGCATCGTCAACAGCATTCCTCCTACATTCACCATAAATCAGAATCATTTCAATTTTTTCTTCTACAGTTGCAGAATTCATTTTCCACTTGCAATTCTGTTCAAAGAATGAAGGGTAGATATGCAGGTAATAAAAACTAGTCAAGTAAAATGAAATTGTTAGAGATGCTTTCAGTTCTAATTCTGAAAGAAAAGTGAGCTCTGACCGCATTGCACTGCCTTTTATAATAAGCCGTAGTTCGTCATACACCCACACTGCCGCGTCGAGCAGTTCCCTCTTCGATTCGGGTTCCCATTTGAGATTTGAACGTTACCGCCCACCCTACCCCGAGAGGATGAGGGAGAATAACTTTTATTATGTTCTTTAAAAATATTGAACAGGTATTTTTTATTTCTCAATCCAATGATCATTTCTGGAGAATTGCGGAAAATATAATTTTTTGCGATTACAGCGCCATCTATCACGAATCAAAAAAAAAGTTTCGGACAAAATTTACGTATTTTGTGGCGTAGAATCCGTATCTGCAATAAAAAATGGGGGTTTCTATTTAAGATTTCAAAGTTGCCCCCAACCCCCACCCCCAGAGGGTGGGGTGGGAGGTCGAGTTTGGTATCATTGGATGTCCCTCTTCGAGTCTAAAAACTTTCATTAACCACTTTTTTTATCCAATGCATAGTTCTCGAGATATTTCAATGTCTTCAGATAAATCGTGCACTCTGTATTGTAAATAATAACACTTAATTTCAAAGAAAATATATGAAAAATTATGTTGATTTCTTTATTTACGTTGACCAGAAATATTCAACTAGCGCTTTATGGGATCTTCAATATGCTTCAATTATTGATTTTGGAAATGGCTCATTATGGCACCTAAAAAAAGACGAAATTAAGTAATTTTTTCACTCTTAGTTAGTCACCTTGCATGGTAACCTTAATGTGACTTAAAATAAGCAGACCGAGTTTTATATAATACTTTCCTTTATAACTTAAGCCAGCGGCACACGGTGCTTGTTTTCGTGCTGGATTGCTTGCTGGATGAAAATACTGCGTTCTAATTGGTACATTTCCGAAGATGGATGGAAATATACCAATTAGAACGCAGTATTTTTATCCAGCAAGCAATCCAACACGAAAACAAGCACTGTGTGCTGCTGGCTTTAATAACCAGACATCGCATGAAATGAATGAAACATTAACTGTATTAACCAAAGTGGAAATTAAAGATAAAAAACTGTACTTTTTAGTAAACATACTAATAGTAAAAATTATTTTTTGCAATGTTGCGTTGACCTAAATACTATAAAAATTTTTCTTTATAGAAAAAAGAAACGCAGGATAGTTAATCACCATAATCATATTGAATTGTGACATTAAAAGCGAGAAATTCCACGAGTTTTCGTAGCAATTAACAATTTCTTGGATTTACTGAAATAATTAGATTTGTGCTACCCATATGCCACAGGTTAATGTTGATAAAATATGGCAAAGATGGTTTTTTTATGCTTTTCTTAATTTTGTTTTTCTATATGTAATTATAATGCAATACATGGTTTAATTCTTGAGAGAGAGAGAGAGAGAGAGAGAGAGGGAGGGAGAGAGAAAGAGAGAGAGAGAGAGAGAGAGAGAGAGAGAGAGAGAGAAAGGGGCGAATCGTGAGATATGTCTCTTCAACAATTATATTATTCTTTGGAACGTTGTTTTCATCAATATGCACAGCAGACAAAACATGGCAGGAGTTATAGCGTGTAGTATGAAATACATTTAATACATCTCCTATCTCACAAGGGACATTCGGCAACGCGGAAATTCAAAAAAATCTGAAACTCTGCATAATTGTAGAGCAGATATACCTAATAACAAAACAATTTTTCGTTGGTGCCCAAAAACGGTTTTAAGGGTGGAAACAACCCCTTGAACAAAGTTGATTTTTGTCTTTCTAAGCGAATATTATCGAAACTATTAAAGATATGAAAAAATGTTTTAGACAAAAGTTTTATGGTTTTAAAAGTACTTTATTATGCTATATTTAGATTTTTTAAAAATGTAAAATTGTGTATAAAATACCCCCCTTCCTTCTCTTTTTTCAAATTGTTAAAATCAATTGTCTAACCAAAATAAAGCTTATTTTATGACAAATTCAACCATATATAATAACATTATGTTTGGAAAAGGCAATATTGAAAAAAAAATTAAACATGCTCTTATATGTATGCTACGCGTACCAAACTTAAGGATTCGCTACTTGACGATGGCATTTCTTTCTTCCTCAAATCTTCCTCATAATTGCAAACTGTAAAAGATAAGGAAGGAAGAAAATAGAAAATCTAAAAAAGCAATAAAGTTGATGTTAAGAAGTATTGGGTGAGTGCAAAAGTTCGTGCGGAGTTTCAATAGATGGAGTTATAAGCGTCGTAAAGTGTTGTCATTAATACTTCCATCTACATATTATATAACGTTGGAAAGGTGACGTCTTCAGCTGTTATTAAAAAAAAAATCATTTGTTTTCATACAAACTGCTTCGACAAATATCACTTTAAAAATGAGTATTGATAAGGTGCATTTACGGCATGTTATGCTTTACGAGTTTCGGAAGGGAATAAACGTTGCCGCAGCCGTAAAAAACATTCAGGATGTTTATCAGGATGAAGCACTAGCTAAACGAACTGTGGAAAAATGGTTTGCTAAATTCCCGCTCGGAGAATTTAACCTTGAAGACGTGCCACGCTCTGGTCGACCTTCTGACATTGATGATGATGTTTTGCGTACTTTAGTGCTCAGTAATCCGCGAATTTCAACAGAAGAAGTTGCTACAGCACTAAACGTTGACCGATCAACCGCTTTTCGGCGTTTAAAAAAGATGGGATTTGAAGCTCGATATATGGGTGCCCCATTTGCTGACCGAGAAGAACAAAATCAAGCGAATTTCTGCAGCCGTTTCTTTACTCGGGCGGCTCAATAACGAGTCGTTTTTGGATCAACTAGTGACGGGCGATGAGAAATGGGTCCTCTACAACAATGTTCAGCGCAAACGGACATGGAAACAATCAGGTGAGCATGGTGACGCAATGCCAAAGGCCAGTTTGCACCCGATGAAGGTGATGTTCTCTGTTTGGTGGGATTGCAAGGGCATAATCTATTTCGAGCTTCTCCCCGCTGGCGAAACGATTGATTCGGACAAGTACTGTCGCCAATTAACCAATCTGAATCGAGAAATAAAAGAGAAACGTCCGATTTTGTCAAATCGCAAGGGAGTCGTCTTTCATCACGACAACGCCAGACCACACGTTTCGAAAAAGACGTTGCGCAAACTGAAGAGCCTGAAATGGGATGTCTTAACGCATCCACCGTATTCTCCTGATATCGCACCATCTGACTATCACTTGTTCCGGTCATTGCAAAATTATTTAAATGGAAAAAACTTTGACTCTTTGGAGGCCTTAAAAACGGCGTCTCTTCGTTCTTCGAATCTAAACCGCGCAGTTTTTATGATCGAGGCATCCGTATGCTGCCAGAACGTTGGGAAAAGATTATAGAAAACGATGGAGAATATATCATTGATTGAATAAAGATTTTTGTTTGCCTAATCACTGTGTGACTTTTGCTCACAAACTCCGCACGAACTTTTGCACTCACCCAATAAGTAGGAGAAAAATAGCATGATAAGGATACAGTCACTAATATTTAAAAATGTTATAAATTATAAAATTTCACGTAATAGACGTTTATTTTGCCAACATTGCGGCTACCTTTTTCATTAATTTAAACGACACGCGTAAATATAAATAAATATGTGTGTGTGTGTATGTGTGTTTTTGTACGTGCGCACGTGTGTGTACATCATGGCAACATGCAAAACACTTGTCACAAGTTTTATGACTGTGCGACCAAAATAGCACTCTTTATCAAGTACAGTGCAATCAAGGTTCATTATATTGACATATGTTATCTTCATTCATTTGCATATAAAAGCTGTCCATTTTGGAATACATTTCAGTGTTATTGAAGCAGTTATTGAAGCAGTACGTATATTATTATTGCTGTGAGAAATGTTTAATTAAAATATCCTTAAGATTTGTATCATAATGTCAGTAATAAATCCAGCTAATGTTATTAATTTGTTAATTGCGACATTTCATTTCACAAATATTGCAATAACTCTTGTTAATCATCAAGAGGTGGAACTCCATGATACAATTACTGATTTAATAAAGAGTGCTATACATTATGATATTACGATCGAACATGAGTGGGGACTTGATTTTGACGATCCATCAGAACCGCATGACGTACAATTTGTAGATGTGTACGATATTGATGCTGAAGAAGATAATTATGGAAATGAAGTTTGCACTGTGGATGATGAAGGTGGAAATGTAAACTTAAATTATAAGAAAAAGGCAATCGAATTTTGGAAGAGTGGAAAGAAAGGACATTTATCTCTTACTTCTGTACGACATCGTTTTAGAAAAGTAAAGTTTAATTAAAAAATAAGAAGAATAATATATAGTAAAATACTTGAGACTTTTACGGTGTACAGTGACCGGCAGTGATTCGTTCCGCGACAGAGAGAACTCTATTTCCCCTCTCGCGGAACGCATCATTGTCGGTCATTGTACATACAGCTTTGACTATAAGTATAAAGCATCCCAAAAAATTTATTTAAATTGTGTAACAAAAACATACTATATGAATATATGGAGAACATAATATAGTATACGAGTATATGGAAAAATAATATAATAAAAAAATATAATATAAGAATATGTGGAAAATAATATTTATTTTACAATATTTATTATAATATAATATAATATTAATATAATATAAATTATAATATAAATATAATATACATAAATATAATATACACATTATATTATAAAATATTAATATAATATTTATTGTAAAGAGATTATATATTTACTATGAGTATATGCATTGATTTCTAGGAAAATACAATGAGTTAGAGATGCTTTATACTTATGACCAAAGCTGTAAATTATATAGTTAGAGTCGCGTTGTTTTTTATTTTAAGTTTTACAATTTGATGTTTCATGAACATTTAATTCGTATATAACTTCTTTTATTTTTGAATTCGAATTGTTTAATATTGAGATTTGTTTTCTTCTAGGTAAAATCTATTCAACAATTGCACAGATGGCAAGAACATGTAATGCGTGGGGGTTCAAATACAGACAAACTTGTAGTTATTGCTGAATATGTTCTTATAAAATTCCAAGAAGCTGTTAATAGAGGACTTATTATTCATGATATAAATCTGCGAAAATGGGCACTAGAAGCAAAGGAACAAGTGGATTTTTCTTCATTTAAAGCAGGAAATTGGTGGATATGGAATTTTAAAAAGGCACATCGTATTACATCACGTAAAATAACTGCATTTAAAACGCGGTCTTCTCATTTAACTGATCTAACTATATGTCAAAACGCTGAGGAATTTGTAAATACAGTAAAGCCACATATTAATGTAATCGGTGCTGAATCAACTTATAATGCGGACGAAAGTGGCTTTAATTTAGAAATACATGCAGGAAGAACATTAGCTAATGTAGGAGTGAAGACAGTTGGAGCTACTATCCAATCTTTATCTGCTATGACTCATAGCTACACCATTATGCCTATTATATCTGCAGATGGACATCTCCTTTCGCCTTTGTATATAGTATTAAAAGAATCTACTGGTGTTTCTGGACCACAAGTAGAACAAACTCTTTTTAGACCAGTGAATATTTACATTGCGGCTTCAAAATCAGGGAAATTGACAACTGAACATTTCAAATATTGGTTCCAAGAAGTGTATCTACCAAACACTGGAGAGAAAAGTATACTACTGCTTGATTCATGGACAGGACATTGCCCGAACCAATTGGAAGAACTTGTACCAAAAGACAAACATGTAAATATTCTAACAATACCAAAAAAAACAACTGCTTTTATACGGCCATTAGATGTTTTTGGTTCCAGAATCTGGAAAAATTTTGTTCGAAGCTTTTCTGATAGTGTTATTATAAATAATTATGACATAAATTTACATTTACGTAATAACATAATAAAATTGCAATCTTTAACACACAATCAACTGTCTTCTCCAAGATTTCGAAATTTATTTAGATATAGCTGGTATAAAAGTGGTTATTTATCAACATGGCCTGAAAAATTTCATAATCCAATCGATTATTGTTATTTTAAAGAAGAAAAACGTATACCAAAATGTAGCATTTCTGGTAAAATGGCTTTTATACGTTGTGCATGATGCAAGCAATATTTTTGTTTTGAACATTTCTTTGAGCAATATCATTATTGTAATAATTATATAGAATAAATAATATTTTACTGTCCTCAATTCCTGTAAAATTTGTATATATTATAATCCATACCAAAATATAAGATATCTTTCACTCGAATATCTATATCGACTACTTAATTAATAAAACTTATATATTGAATGAAGCAAAACACATACACACAAATATACACTGAATAAATTTATAAATTATATTTTTCATTATTAAATCCGTGTGTGTTCTCCTTTTTTCTTCATATCATTCATTTCCTTATTTGTTCTTTACAATTGAATTTAAAAGATTATCTATATTAGGGTTATATACACTCTCTCTGCGTCCTCCTTATCATGCTGTTCTTCTTCAACTTACTTCTTAACATCAACTTTATTCTTTTCTTAGATTACCTGTTTTTATTCCTTCCTTACCTTTTACAGTCAGTAATTATGAGGGAGAAAGAAATGCCATCGTCAAGCAGCGAACCCATAAGTTTGGTACGCGTAGCATATATATAAGAGCATTTTTAATTTTTTTTTCAATATTGCCTTTTCCAAACATAACGTTATTATATATGGTTGAATTTGTCATAAAATAAGCTTTATTTTGGTTGGACAATTGATTTTAACAATTTGAAAAAAGAGAAGGAGGGGGGGTATTTTATACACAATTTTACATTTAAAAAAAATCTAAATATAGCATAATAAAGTACTTTTAAAACCATAAAACTTTTGTCTAAAACATTTTTTCATATCTTTAATAGTTTCGATAATATTCGCTTAGAAAGACAAAAATCAACTTTGTTCAAGGGGTTGTTTCCACCCTTAAAACCGTTTTTGGGCACCAGCGAAAAATTGTTTTGTTATTAGGTATATCTGCTCTACAATTATGCAGAGTTTCAGATTTTTTTGAATTTCCGCGTTGCCGAATGTCCCTTGTCAGTCAACTGATCTTGAATTGTAGCTTCACAAAAACGTTTGGTATTGGCTTTAGAAGCCTGGGCATATAGCTTTCTTGACATAATTAACAACCAGATTTATAACCTCCCAGATAGCTAAACCTGTGCGAGCAGATTTCGAGCAAAGCCTGCTATCATAGTTTGATGGCAAATAGGCAACAAATTTAACTCAGAATCTGTTATATCAAATTATGCCACCAATCTGCGGTCAAATATGCGTCAGATCCTGCTATCGGATATTTAACTGCAGATTTGTAGCAAAAACCGCGCAAAACTTGCAGTAATTTGACGGCAGATTGGCGGCAAGAACCGAGCAAACTCTGCGCTCAGACTTTGCACGTAGATTGGCAGCAGGACCTGCGCGGTTTCTGCCGACAATCTGCTCGCACAGCCTGTCACGCAAGTCCTGTCGACAAAACACGAGCCTAATGAGGACACAGATGGCTATGGTTTTGATGTGGGGATCTGATCGAAATTGGCGTCAATCTGCGCGCATTCTACTAGCATTTTGCTTACTGGGCTAAGATACAATGTATTAACTTTACTATTTATATAATTTATAAATAATTAATTTAAAGTTGAATTACAGCTACTATACATTTAGTTTGTAGTAACATATTAACAGAAAGAGATGATCAAATAGGTGCATGTTTCCTCAAATGTGAAAAGAGTAAATTATATATTTACTTTTTATTAACACTTATCGTCAAAAGTTTAATATATCTCTGAGTATCTTAGCAATTTACATTTCTCTAATATAGAAAATACTATATTTATTATTGTATTAAATATTTGAGATCAAGTATAATCTAAAATATAACCTAAAAATATGACCAAATATTTTATTAAATAAATAGATTTTATTTTATTAAATAAAATAGATTGTAATGATGAAAAGAGATGTGTCACAAGGAACAAGTACGTAAAGAAAGAGATAATAGTATTAAGTTCAATTTTATTGTGCAACCCAATGATTACCAGAAAAACTAATATAAATGTAAATCGAGATTCACTTACCTCTCTCTTCTTTAACTCTTTCGTCATTTTCATATATTTTTTTTTTATATTATTCTCTTCTCTTATATTAGGAGCGCAAAAAAGTTCTGAGCCTTTTTCTGCAAAATTCAAAATTTATTTAAAAACAAACAAAACTATATTAATAAACGAAATATTCCCCGTTTGCATCGATAACCTTTTGCCATCTTTCGGGCAGCTTGCGAATTCCCTGATAGTAGAAACTCACCGGCTTCGAGGCGATAAAGTCATCAATGCATTTTCGTATCTCTTCAAGTGTCACAAAATGTGTATCAGCCAAGAAATGCTGCAGAGACCGGAATAGGTAATAATCGGAAGGCGCCATGTCTGGGCTATACGCCGCGTGCGGGAGAAGTTCCCAGCCTAACGCAAAGATATGGTCCTGAGTCACTTTCGCAACATGTGGTCGGACATTGTCATGAAGCAGTATCACTTTACGACGTCCTTTGCCAGTAAATGGCCTCTTTTCTTCAAACGTATCGCTCAAATTGCTCAATTGTTACTGATAGCGATCTGCCGTTACTGTTTCACCCGGCTGTAACAACTCGTAATACAATACACCTTTCCAATCCCACCATATGCAAAGCAAAACCTTCTTGGCGTGGATATTGGTCTTTGGCGTCGATGTCGAAGGTTAACCAGGGTCAACCCATGATTTTTTACGCTTCGGATTATCATAAAGTATCCACTTTTCATCACCTGTAATGATTTGGTGCAAAAAATCCTTTTTCCGGAACCTTGAAAGCAAAGTGAGTGCCGTGTCACGCCGTCGATTTTTGTTGTCTTCGGACAGTGCATGCGGAACCCATCTGCCTTCCTTTTGAACTTTTCCCATTGCATGTAAACGTGTGGAAATGGCTTGTCGCGTAACGCCAAGTTGCTCTGCAAGCTCCTTTTCAGTTTGTGCAGAGTTTATATCCAACAATGCTTGCAGTTCGTCCATTTCAATCTTTTGAGGGCGTCCAGCACGCGATTTATCTTCAAGACTGAAATCTCCTTGGCAAAATTTTTGATACCACCTTTTACACGTAGCATAACTTACAACGTTCTCTCCATATGCAACACAGACCATTTCAGTGGCTTCAGCAGCATTTTTCTTCAGATGAAACGCGAAGTGGATGGAAAATCGAATATGCTCTTTTGTTATTGCCATCGTGAACACTGCTGATTTTAAGGTTATGTGCATCAAACGCCAAATCGCACGATGTTTCGAAAGACCAAATGTCACTGCTTTAAAACCGCAAGAGGGCGGGAAAATTAATGCAATTTAAATTGTGGTTTCAGTAATATAAAATCTAGGGCTCAGAACTTTTTTGCGCTCCTAATATTTTTCCTAATAGAATCGAATTTTTTTGGCAACACCAGTCATTTTCACACTTTACTGCCTTCAGTGAATGTAAATGAATGTAGTTAGCTTGCGAACAAGTGAAAATAACAGACCACATATACATGTCATATGTATTCGAATGCCATTGGACTATGGCGTACGAACTTAACCAATAAAATGTAAACAATAAGCGAATCAACAAATCATCATCAATTATTCTTATGATCGAAAAATTTGACTCTGATCGACCAATTTTCTTAGTACCCAGCAAGAAATGAACATCGTATCGAAATCCGATTCAACGTTCACTGGAATGTTTAGAGCCGATATTCATAGTCTGATCTTATATTTTAGTCTGAATTTCATCTTCCAATTCTGTACGGTTCATTTTATTGATTACACAATAACTGAAGATGAATTTAAGACGATCTTAAATAATATCCAATAAGGAAAATAGTTAAGCCAGCGGCACAAGATGCTTGTTTTCGTGCTGGATTGCTTGCTGGATGAAAATATTACGTTCTGATTGGTGCATTTCCATCCATCTTCGAAAATATACCAATCACAATGCAGTATTTTCATCCAGCAAGCAATCCAGCACGAAAACAAGCACCGTGTGCCGTGGCTTAAGAAAAAAGATTCAAAATTTTATATTATTTTAATCAGCAACTCAGAGCAACACTCTTTTGAACACAAATGTTTAAGAATACAATTGCTATAATAAGAATACAATCTGAATGGTCAAACTTTAACCTTTTTCTGACTATTGTTATATCATACATTTTCATAATAATACGCATACGAGGGCGGTCCGATAAGTACTTAGCCTCACCGCCCGATGGCGCCACTATCGCAAGAGAAATTTACTATCGTGTAGTACATTCTCGTAGACGGCTACTGTCGAAATTTCAGCCGAATCGGACTCGTAGTTTTGTTTTGACCGCGTGTGGAAGCGGGCGTGTCCGCGGATTTTAGAAAAATGGAAAAAGAGCAATATCGGTCGGTGATTCGATTCTTGTTTTTGGAAGGGAAATCGCGCAGCGAAATCAAAGAGCGCTTGGATGCTGTGTACGGTGACTCTTTTCCTTCGATGGCGACCGTCAAAAATTGGTTTAACGAGTTTCAACGTGGTCGCACGTCGGTTTTTGATGAGCCACGCCCAGAGGCCCCGAAAACGGTTACCACGGAGGATAACATGACAAAAATCCACGATCTCGTATTGGCAGACTGCCGATTGAAGGTGCACGAGATAGCTGAGACAGGCATCTCAAACGACCGCGTGGGTCATATCCTGCATGAAATTTTGGGCATGAGAAAGCTGTCGGCGCGATGGGTGCCGCGTTTGCTCACTCCGGACAACAAGCGCAACCGTAAGACCACTTCAGAGCAGTGTTTGACGCTGTTTAAGCGCAATCCGAAGGAGTTTCTGCGTCGTTTCGTGACCGTCGACGAAACATGGATCCACTGGTACACACCAGAGACCAAGGAACAGTCGAAACAGTGGACTTCACCCGGCGAACGTGCTCCGAAGAAGGCGAAGACTGTCTTATCGGCCGGAAAGGTGATGGCCACCGTTTTCTGGGATTCACAAGGTGTGATCTACATCGACTACCTGGAGAAGGGCAAAACGGTCACAGGGCTGTACTATGCCGAATTATTGGGCCGATTCGACGCCGAATTGCAGAAAAGACGGCCCCATTTGGCGAAGAAAAAAGTGCTCTTCCACCATGACAACGCACCGGCTCACATCTCCGCCTTCGCCACGGTCAAATTGGTCGAATTGGGCTACGAACTGCTGCCCCATCCATCCGTATTCTTCAGATTTGGCCCCGTGCGACTTCTTTTTGTTTCCAAACTTGAAAAAGTCACTCGCCGGGCAGAAATTTGAGTCGAATGAGGAGGTCATCGCCGCCACGGAGGCCTACTTTGCATACCTCGAGAAAACGTATTTTTCAGACGGGTTAAAGAAGTTGGAGCATCGCTGGGTCAAGTGTATCGAGCTAAAAGGAGACTATGTTGAGAAATAAATCGCCACTTTTCCAAAATTTTCTTTTTTCTTTTGTAGACTAAGTACTTATCGGACCAACCTCATATATATATAACTAAAAAAATATGCCGCAATATCTGAAACTTAAAAAAACTCAATAAAATGAGAAATCAATATAAAGTCAATTTTAAGTCATATGAGATGGAGATTTTATTCATGATTGACGTAAATGTGGTCAAAACGACGTTAAATTGACTTCATTTTGACTTTCCTGTTCTTCTTGGGATGAATATTGCTTACCGTTTAAAAGACACACATAGATGTAGAAATTCCATCATTTCAAAATAAAGCCACGATTCTTTCTTCGGCCTACATGAAGCAGCGCTGCCACTCGCTACATACTTTTTTTGTTCCGTTAGTTTACGAACATACGTATCCTGTAAATTCCGCCATTTGGTTTGTGATGTCCCGGATACTACGTCTAAATAATATATGTCTTTTATTATTTTATCTTTATTATATTGAAAACAGCGTTCAAAGATTAAGTAACATAAAAATGAATTTTTTTAACTGTAATATATGTCTATAATAATCAAAAGATTCAAGTTTTGAATCTGTTTTTTCTTATATTTAATTTAAAAAAAATTCAAATAGCATAACTAAACTTACTAAACATCTTGTCTATACCCATATAGCACAGCGACGTCACTATGATATTACTGTTACATCTCATGTAGGATATCCCACATCCCAAGGATATTTTGAAATGGTAAAGTGACGTTATTACGATATCACGGGGATATCCGAATGTCCGCTTTTTATCACATCACAAAAATATATCTCTGTGATGTTCTAAAATAATATTCATGTGACGTAACAAGCAATGCGATGTGACAGAAATATCCGTGCTGTGCACGATCGCACGGTGCCGGCGTTATCTGAGCGACCCGGATAGTGGTTTAGTGTCGCGAACTTCGAAAGGCTGGCGGATTGGAGAGGGTGGTATGAGGCGTTGAATTGTAACAACTGTTTGAATTTGAGGAACACAAAATCCGCAAGTTTATTTCTAGTTCACGCACGACGCAGGGCACACACGGTGCAAGAAAAACAAAAACCCAACGGACAACAGAGCGTCGACCACCGCGAGCGAAGTCCGAGCAGCGAAACACTTGTGTCGGGGGCGGAAGTCTAAGCGACTGTCTTCCTCGTCTCGCTGAAAAGACGCCCGACAGAGATCTTTGTAAGGCGCATCCTGGAGCGCCCAATCGGATCGGAAATCTTGTGCGCGGCCGACGGACGAGATTGCCGCGTGCGAGAAGGCGGTCGTCAAGTTGCGACTGCTCGGAGTCCGTCGCTATGGCATCGACGTGCACACAAACTTAGGCAGACGGTCGGTCCAGCGCCTAGACCCGCCTCCGTAACGCGGCGGTCGACGGGGCACCCCGAGAGAAGTTCGCGGACGGGAATCGAGCACCGAACGCGGCTGAAGATGTAGACGGTTGGGATCCTTACTGCCGACCGAGAGGATCAGCCACGAGGGAGCGAGATTCGAGTTTTGCAGTCGCCAGACTGTCAAACAAAAGAAAAATGATTGAGCCTGGTCGCGTGCCGATCCGCGATTCGCTCGCGAAGCTCGCGCACGCGTCCGGCTCATGACAAATCTCGCGCAAAGTGTCTCGAACGTTGTAAACACGCGTGATCAGCCGGTGCGCGGTTGCCGCTCTCGCCCCTCGTGCAGCCTCTAGACTCTCAGGTAGCTTACATGACGAATTTGAAACGTTTCTGGAAACCTCGAGAGTCTCCCGCTCGCGAACCAGCGGACTCCCGAACAGTGCAATATCTTTTTACATCACAGAGATATTTCATATACGTCACAGATATCTATCATTTCGCTTTTATTCATTTGTAAAAATTTGTTTTTAATTTCAGACAACACATGCTCCAAAGAACATCGTAAAGGCCAATTTATGGGGATCGTAACTTTTAACTATGTCATAAGATGTAAAAAAATTGATAAATCACAGTTAATTATTCTTGTAATAGTTGACTGCGATTGGTCAATTTCTTGCAACATAAATTAAAGGTTACAATCTCCATAAATGGGCCTTAAAGCATCCTGAGGACGTTCTTACATCCTCAGAGTATACCTTGCAGATTTTATGCTGTCTGCAACATATGAAAAAAATAATCAAAATTTAATGTAATGTAATAAATAGATCTGTAAAATTTATAATTAATAAACAGAATATATAATACATTTTTTGTTAGCAAATTACACTTTAAGAATGATTTTATAGAAATGTCATTCATTCTTTTCACAAATAAATGAAAAAAGATTTTTATTATACATCTATAAGTTTTTATAAAGAGAAATAAAAGTAGTATGCTTTTAAATATATTTTCTATATTTTATTATCACTACTAATGTACATACATACATATATTAGGTGCGCAACTAAGTTCTCGCTGTTTTTCTGATGAAAATGCAACTTTATTGTGAAAAAATGGTTACAAATGAATCATTCAAAATATTGCCCATCGCTAGCGACAACTTTTTCCCATCTTTCTGGCAGAGCTCGAATACCGTCACGGTAGAAGTGTTCGTCTTTTGAGGCTATCCATGAATCAAGCCATTTTGAGATGTCTTCACATGAGCAGAACTGCTGTTTAGCCAGACCATATGCCATCGAACGGAACAAGTAATAATCGGACGGCGCAATATCTGGGGAATATGGCGGGTGGGGTAGGACTTCCCATTTGAGTGTTTCTAAGTAGGTTTTAACGGGTTTGGCAACGTGAGGCCGAGCGTTGTCATGCTGTAGAATCACTTTTTCGTGCCTCTGCTCGTATTTTCGCGCAGTGCTCGGCTCAATCGCATCAATTGAGTTCGATACCGTTCCCCAGTGATGGTTTCGTTCGGTTTCAACAGCTCATAATAAATAACACCGCCCTGGTCCCACCAAATACACAGCAAAACCTTCGCAGCGTGAATATTCGGCCGAGCCGACGACGTAGAAGCATGACCGGGCAGTCCCCATGATTTTGTTCTCTTTGAGTTGCTGTAATGAATCCATTTTTCATCACCCGTAACGATGCGATGAAGAAAACCCTTCCTTTTTTGCCGCTGGAGCAGTTATTCACAGGCGAAAAACGACGCTCAACGTCTCTTGGCTTCAAATCATAAGGAACTCAAGTTCCTTGTTTTTGAATCATTCCCAACGCATGCAATCGCTTGGAAATGGCTTGGCGGGTAACTCCTAATGCTGAAGCAAGCTCTTTTTGCGTTTGGCACGGATCCTCATCGAGCAATGCCTCCAATTCAGCGTCTTCGAAGGTTTTTGGCCTTCCTTCACGCGAACGGTCGTCAACATCGAAATCACCGTCTTTGAAGCGACGGAACCAATCACGGAACGTTGTTTCACTTAGAGCAGCATCTCCGTAAACTTTTTGGAATTCTCGATGCGCTTTAGCCGCCGTTTTCTTCGAATGAAAGAAGAAAAGCAACACTTCCCGCAAATGACGATTATTTGGCACAAAATCAGACATTTTCACACAACCAAAAGTATATGACGCAAAAACAAAATCACTAATGTGTCAAAGCGGTTTGTTTACCATATGTCTAAGCTTGGTTCATGACGTTTTGTTTATGTCACTTTCGACCAGCACTTACTACTGGAGCCATCTCTTGAAAAACAGCGGGAACTTAGTTGCGCACCTAATACAATTAATTACCTTCTTTCTTATTTCTGCGTTCAAAACAACTTGTAGACGCGTCTTACGTCTCATACAGCAATATAAAATGCAGAGGACTTCACGGATCCATATTAGAAGAGATAACTCACACTACCGAAAGTCACATACATGCAAGACGATAGCTGACGTATGAAGCGCACATGTAACAGTCGTGGACAACAAGGTTGTCCACGACTGTACGCGATTCTCGATTGTGTGCGTTATTGTTTCAACTACAAAGTGAAGTCCTCAATAAGCGTAGATAAATTTTCTGGAATGTGCTGTTATAATGTGCATTAAATGCGAAAATAATGCGCTGCCATAATGCGCATTAAACGCAATTTTAATGCGGGACAAATATGCGCTTTAAATGTGCATTTACAATCCGCTTTTAATGCTAATTAAAATGCGCATTTACAATCCACTTTTAATGCTAATTAAAATGCGCATTTAAAGCACATTATACGCACATTGGCGCTCCTTGGGATGTAACTTTTAATGAAGGCTTTCATTTCTAAGAATCTCCACCTGAACACCAGCTGCCATTCAGCTATTTGGTCTAGTAAGACGTTAGTTGGGGTAAATTTCATGAGGCCAAACATTACTCGGACACAGCTGTATTGAATTCTGTCTAACTGCATAACCGACTTCCTAGGAACTTCCGTAAGCACAATAGCGCCCCAGTCTAGAAATGATCTAACAAGGCCTTTGTATACTGTTAGCAGGGTGCGCTCCCCACTTAATTCCAGAGAAAGATTTGATCAAATTGACTCTTTTCTGACCTTCAACCTTGATTTTATTGATATGGTGCTTCCAGGTTAGGTTTGAATCAAAAACGAACCCCAGAAATGTTACCCGGGGAGCAAGAGGAATGACTGAATCCTCAAGTAGTAACCATAAATGTTCACTGTTGACTATAGCCTGCAGAGTGCGGAACCTTCTGCTTTGATCGAAGATGCACCAGTTGGTTTTCTCAGTGGAGATACTTAGATCAAGCCTTGAGAGATTCATACTGAGGATTTTCAGGTTAGCGTTTAGTCGGTTAGCAATGCATTGAATATCTCTGTGTCTGTGGTAAATATGACAAGGTCATCCGCGTAAGTCATAATTTCAATTGAGTCATCCAAGCCCGAGTGTATGTTGGCTATATATAAATCAAATAATAACGGGCTTAGAACTGATCCTTGGGGTACCCCCAAGGAGCCCGTACGCGAACCGAGAAAATGCCCACCAAAGTATCCAAGAATGTTGCGATTTAATAGTAAGTGCGTTATGAACTCAATAATTTTGGATGGAATGCCAAGGTCCTTAAGAATAGTAAGTAATTTAAATGGGTTGACGTTATCGAACGCACCTTTAAGGTCAATAAAGATCGCTCCCACCAACAGCTTATTGCAAAAAGCATCATTTATGAAGGCCTTTAGTGCTAGGACACTATTGGCGCACGATCGTCCTCTCCTAAATCCGTTTTGATAATGTAGAAGCACAGTATACGCCTCACACCACCATTCCAATCGGTTCTTAATAAGGCTTTCAAAAGTTTTGAAGAAGGAATTGATTAAAGATATAGGACGTAGTTTGATGGAATGCGGTTTAGGTATAAAGACCATATAAAAAAGTTTCCAGGAGGAAGGATAAATACCCCTGTTGAAAAATTCATTGAAGATTCTAAAGATAGCCTCAAAGCATCATGAAGGAAGATGCGATAGTATCCGGAAAGAAAGGAAGTCGTGTCCCGGAGCTTTGTTTATTTTTTTCCTGAGATTATGCTGTACTATTAGATTAAATTCTTCTTCACCGAAGTCTTCATTGAGGATTTGACAGTCACGATTATGAATAATGTGCGGCAAGGAGCATTTCAGATCTTTATTTTTAATGTTGTCTCTAGTAAAAGACGGAGTAACTAAATTAGGCTGCTGACGAGAAATAGCTTCTTGAAATGTATTGTTAGCAATTTCCAAGCATCTATCAGAATGCTCAAAATTAGTATTAGAAATAGGTTTTTTCTTTTTGAAAGCCGAGACCATGTTCCAAACTTTCCTGATATTAGTGTCTTTGTTCAAAGAAGCACAAAACTCTTTGTGCTTTTGATTGCGAATTTTTCTGAGCTGTTTTTTGATAGACTTACATATTGCGTTATATTTATCCAAATTTTCTCCGGTAGAGTGCTTTTTATATTCATGAAACGCGTCAATCTTTGGTTTGGCTATCTTGGCACAATTCTCATCCCACCACGGAGAAGGAGGTCTACGCAAATAGCCCGAATCCCTTTTAACACGTGCTCCCGACGCACGTAGAGAGTCAGTCGTTAGTTGTACAAGATCTTCATATGCAGAGACTGGGCTCGAGTACCTGCCGTCTTGCAAGAGATCTTCATGAAGAGAAGTGTCGTTCATGCGTAGGTTGAAGTCCTTCCAGTGTACTTTGGCGATAGAGAAGTGTGGTCTACAAACAAATTTACTGGCTGTTAAATTAATGAAGGAAATACTTATAGGATAGTGATCACTATCGAATGAGTTGGATGGAATGTCCCAGTTAAGAGTATTGCACAGCGATGTTGAAACTAGAGTAATGTCAATGGCGCTACCACAGGCCATATCCGCAGAGTGCCACGTTGGTAAGCCATTATTGCATATACTATACTGAGAATTAGAGATTATATCATAAAAGTCGTTACTGGAACGATTGGGAATACTTGTATTGTTACACCACAAAGGGTGTCTATAATTAAAGTCGCCAGTAATAATTACATTACTATAATTGTCAAAACTAGTTAAGATCTTGTTCCATCCCTTCTTATCACAGGCTGTATTATTAGGAGGGTTATAAATTGATACAAGAATTATATATGAATTGTTAATAAAGAAACGAATAGAGCAGCAATTGATTATATTTAAGACATAGACGCTCTAGAGCATCAGTTTTGAAAGAAATTAATTTAATGTCGTTACGACATGCAATGGCAGACCCTCCTCCCATTGAGTTACGATTATGAGTAATTAATTTGTAGTTAGGAACATTAAGGATGTCTGAGTTGCTAAGCCAAGTCTCCGTCAAACATAGAAACTCAGGAAGAGACTCAAAGGAGTTAAGCATAGCACATAAATCTGTGGCTCTGGCTTTAATAGAGCGACAGTTCCATTGTAAGATGCTGAAAGAATTTGATTTCTTAGGTTTACTCTGATTCATAATTTTCAAAGAAAGTGAAACTGTTGTAAGTATTATAGAAGAAGATAAGTAATTAGGATTCTTGCAGAACATCGTCAGGAATGACAAGATGATGCTTGATAATGAGAGAAGAAACAAGGTCAAAGACCCGAGATAATTGTTCAGAGTGTCCAGCAATAGAGATACTAAGATGTTGATTTTCTTCAAATGAAGATAGAAGATTATTTTGGAATTCTTTAAGAATATTGTTGAATTCTAAGAGATAATCGAATTCCGTCTCAGGTTTAAATTCACTGGCGTATACAATTTCTTGAGGAGAGGATTGTGGAATGATTGCCATTGAATTGTCTTCGATTGGAGTGGGCGAATCAAGAATTGAAGAGGATATGTGAGACGAAGTGTTTACTTCAAAGAGTTTAGCAAGAGGTTGGGAGTTGCTTTTCACGGAGGATTGTTTGGTTGTTTCGTACCTCTTGCGCTTCTGGCCAGATGGCTGTCTAGGGCGATTAGGTCCAGAGCTCACAGGGCCCTTATTTCTATCATGAGCAAACCCTGCAGGCTGATGAATGACGTCTAACTCATTCTCATGAGTCCCGTCTAAAGAATTTTCCGTGAACCAGGGGATAAAATTCCCGAAAGTAGATAAGTCATTTCCCTTGTTGTCGTCAGACTTATACCAGTCTTCAGGCAGATGTGAGCCTACTTGCTTGTGGAAGTTAAGTGCGTCGCTAGGTCCTAGACCCATTTTGGCCATAATTATCTTCAGGTGGCAACATTCTATAAAGACAGGGCAGTTAGAATCATTAGCACTATGATTCGTTGTTGGCAACTTATTCCTAATGCAATTAATGCATGAAAGGATAATCGAAGTGCAATCCTTGGTAGAGTGATCCTTGGAGGCGTATTTGCCACATACTCTGGCTTTATTGGCTCCTCCTCTGCATTGCATCTCCAGGTGTCCAAAACGTTGGCAGTTGAAACAACGCTTTACCTTTTGTATGTAAGGAGTCATTCTTATTTTTTTCCCCAAGTATAAAGCAGCAGTGGGTTGAATGTGACTCTTGAAAGTAAGCAGTAGAATGTTAGACTTCTTCCTGCTAGAATGGTCGTTAATATCTGGAGCTCTACACTCGTGAACTAAAAGGTACGTGCACCGATTTTTTGTTGACTTCCGAACGCGCTCCAACTTGAGGAGAAAGACAACCACTGCTTCATATGTCAGCGCTGTCACTTATTACGAGAGCAAAAGGGTGGCATATACGAGTGTCAAATAAGTAGTGATTGTGGCGTATACACAAATGTCTTGGAGACTTTGAGTTATAATTGAAGAAATGAAAAAAACAAATAGTGATTGTGAAGAAAAGTGGCAAAAGGCTTCATAAAATTTGTAAAACAGCATATTAAAGGAGAACATTAATTATCTAATAATATTTTAAGTGAAAAATATTTTTAAATTTGAGTGTAAGTTAAAAAAGTTATAAACCATAATTTCTTTAATGTTAATAATTTTATAGCTATAAATTTGCCATCGACGTTAAATGAGTATGTATGTAATGCTATCATTTACATAGGTGGAAAATTATGTTATTGTGCTCATAAAAAATAAGCAGCAGACCAAGTCGAGTAATATTTTTTTAACAAGATACTCATATCACTCAACTTGGTCTGCTGCTTACTTCTGCTGAACACAATAATATAATTCCTCACCTATGGAAATAATAGCATTATATATATATTCATTCAACGTCGCTGACAAATTTATTAACATTAAAGAAATTATAGTTTATAACTTTTTTAACTTACACTCAAATTTAAAAATATTTCTCATTTAAAATATTATTAAACAATTAATACTCTCCTTTAATATGCTGTTTTACAAATTTTATGAAGCCTTTTGCTACTTTTCTTCACAATCACTATTTGTTTTCTTCATTTCTTCAATTATAACTCAAAGTCTCCAAGACATTTGTGTCTACGCCACAATCACTACTTATTTGACATTCGTATATGCCATCCTTCTGCTCTCGTAATAAGTGACAGCGCTGACGTATAAAGCAGTGGTTGTCTTTATCCTCAAGTTAGAGCGCGTTCCGAAATCAACAAAAAATCGGTGCACTTACCTTTTCGTTCACGAGTGTACGTCTCCCCGGAAGAAACTTGGCGTTGATTAGTTTCGGCCAGGTCCCACGCCAATAAGGAGGAGGCAGTAAATTATTCAAAATTTTCTCTTTGCTTTCAGAGAAATCAATGTCCCGTGTAACGACCTTGACCGACACACGATAATCAGGAATATAAGCCGACCAGCGAGTGTCCGGCACAATTTCATGTCCCATTTTTTTTAGGCGACAAACAAAGTTATTAGCAGTGGAGGGATCCGGAAAGGTGACCGAGAATTTATGAGTGCCAAGGTTTTTAAGGTTAAAGGCAAATCTCCATAAATCCGGTATAGTTTTGAATAGGTGTTTCCCAATTCCAATTTCACTGAAGTTTTTCTTGTGTTCGTCATCGCGATTATCGATTGTTTTTTCAAAGTGTACCTCAAAAGGGCTACGTGCACAAATATCATACGAATTTTCCAGGAGTTTTTGTAGGTAATCCTGTGCGATTGACTCGTTATTTTTGATCTTGCGAGCATTACCTGAAGTAGCAGAGTCCGTAGTCAATTGTATTTGAGCGTTCGAATCTGTAATCAGCGTTTGACCAGGGGCATGTTCCATGTCAACTTCCAGAGGGATCATATTCGGTTCTTTGTCCATGTTCATATCCAGTCGTCAAAAGCCAAGATGGCGGGCGAAAAAGCGTAAAAGGATTTTGTCAAGAGATAGCAGTCCTGAGTCACACCGATCGGTCCAGAAAACAATCCACGATAAAGCCAAATTTGTATAAGATAAACAGCACGAGGAAATGTAAAAGAATCGTCGTTAAAACAACGGATATTAAACACACTCAAAATGAAAAAAATGAGCTTAGAGAAACCGACCTGATATGTTAGCGGGTCAACGACCCTCTGTGTCGAAGTCCCTCTGTGATTGGTCAGGAATAGGAAATAAGGAACAAAAATCCAATGCGTCGGAAATTCTGTTCCTGTTGCCTGTGTCTATTGCTGGATTCACATTGCATCCGACGTACGTCGTACGACGCTCCGTAACCAATCAAAAAGCAGGATTTTACTTCGTATCATCGGATCGCTTGGTCGTCCGTCATAGTCCGATGTCGGACGAAATTTTGGTCATGATTCAATATTTGTCGTACGATAACGCATAGTATGAAGGGCAATCTGGACAAAATTGGGAAAAGATGGTATACCTTACTCATCTTAATATATTATAAAGTTTATATCATTAGAGTTGTCGATAGACAGAATAGAACCCTTTTGTTACTTAGTTTGAGACATTTTAGCATACAAGATATTTTTTCATGTCAGACGTTTTTCATACAAGACATTTCTTATGGCCGGAAAGTAGGTGATAAGGTTTTCCTTGCCACCAGTGCCATCAATTAATGATACGAAGAAGAATAGAGCCCTTGAATTGTACAACTAAATGGATAACGAAATAGAGGTAGGCATATAAAAAACTGAAAATTAATATTGTCCAATAATGTAAATAATGTTTGTATTTCATGATTTTCAGGAGACTTGCGAACTTTGCTTCCAACCAATCAAATATGGCAGCGAACATACATGCGATAATGATTCATCACAAAGAATATGTTGATGAGCCGTTAACGATAATTCAGGATATAGAAAGTTTTATTGAAACGGTGCAGTAGACTCGAATACTATGGGATCATACAATTCCGTATGCAAAGAGAGGAGCAGCCAGTATTAAAAAGGATAAAAGTGGGGTTTAGGGGACCTACCTCCGATAATTTTCATATTGATATATGTTATAGAACTCACCTTCCTAAATAACACTAAAAAGGTTTTAGCCGTCGCTTACTGTTTATTAAAAAGTTATTAACAAAAGAAGTTGTATAAATATTGCATATATATACTCATGTGTATTTTTTTGCACATAGTATATACAAAGAAATATAGTAAATAGTACACGTATATGCGCGGGGGAGGGGTTCCGCCCCTCCCCCCGCACCTCTCCCCAAAAAGCCTAACTCTAACCTAATTCATAACTATAATAAATCGGTTAGGTTAGGTTAGGGTTAGGTTTTTTGGGTAGGGGGTACGGGGGGAGAGGCGGAGCCCCTCCCCCGTGCATATACGTATACTGTTTTATATATATACATCAATTTAATAGTAATTGAGAGTATTATACTTAATATTAGGTTACATAATTTTATACTATATATGTATTAATAGAAGAAATGTATATAAAGAAATTTATTCTGTTCGGATTATCTAATGGATACATTAAATTCATAATTTCGAAAAAACTATCAATACGTTTGTCAAAATCGTATGCTTTTTTAAATATAAATTTTGCAAGATAATGCGTAAAATGATTATCTAGTCTACGTTTGTGCAATGTAATAAACGATTTTCATGTGGATTATTTGCTTTTAATAATTTTTTACATCGCGGACACATTATCTCATTTCGAACGGCCTTTTTTTCACATAAGAAATCCCATAAACTGTCGAAATTATCATATATAAATATTCATGTAAATACGTTTTGAAAATTTACGTAACTCTTGGATTTACTTAAGCGACCAACTAGTTGAACGACGAAAGAGCAACTGAGAGTAATAATACAGATAATACGAAACATACCAAGTAAGAATATACACAATAGAAATAATCAAAACAGAACAAGTTTCGTAGTGCGGTGATATATATTCATATATAGCGAGTGCATAGCACGTGCTCATTCCTTAAATATATACACGGTGTCGGAAAATTACATTCTATTTATGAAATTTCTTTTGTTAATTATTTTTTAACAAACAATGAGCCACGGCTAAAACCTCTTGAATGTCATTCAGTAGAGTATCCTTGATAATATATATCAATGACAAGCTCATTGGAGGTGGGTCCCCTAAACCCCATTTTTATCTTTAAAAGGCCTGGGCTGATACCCATATAGCACGTGACATAACAAAGATATCCTGTTTATCACAAATATTTCAGAGATTGCCGAGAGACATCCATATGTGATATCACATATAGATGTCTCTTAGATATCTAAAATTTCACCAGGATATCCCTGTTGCTGAAATGTTGCAAGAGACACGCG
Source organism: Harpegnathos saltator (assembly GCF_003227715.2). Lineage (NCBI taxonomy): Eukaryota > Metazoa > Arthropoda > Insecta > Hymenoptera > Formicidae > Harpegnathos > Harpegnathos saltator. The sequence continues at coordinate 99,597 of NW_020230720.1, read as the reverse complement.
TACCATCTAGCGGCGGAGTGGCGGAGTAGTATATGTTTTGTGAGTTGACTAATGTACAAGAGGTTATGAATGATAGACTCCGTATATTGCGGTTTCATAAAATTAGAGGTAAATATTTCAATATAATTCAATATTATCTTTATTAATAACTTTTTACATGGAAATATATATCAAGTTTTGTTATGTAATATAGGAGATTAAAAGGATAGTAATAAGGTTTGGTGACACATGATATTTATGTATGAAGTACAATACGTTTTATTTTTAATAAATTGTTTAGATTTACAATGTCCCAATTAAAAAAAAGAAAAGATTTAAAATTGATGTCAAAGAGAAATATCCGAAGAATCATTCAGTCAGAAGTTCAAAGAAGTAGTGTTGTAGATTCACAAAGTGAACATGAGACTGGCTATAATATAGTAGACAAGACTGGCTATGATACAATATTAATTAATAATGAAGATTACATTAACTTATTGTCTTTTAACGTGGAACCAAATAAACCTGCTAATCAAGATGATCCTGTTAACAATGGTGAAAAAGATACTTCAAATGACAATAACAGTGATAATAATACAAAGGAAATATATAATTTGTCAAAGATAGAATATAAAAGTAAGGAAAGTAAAAATAATTGGCAAAATGATAAATGTTTTAAGGAGAAATTAGCAGAATGAGCTGTTGATGCTAATTTGCCTCATAATAAGCTACATGATTTAATGAATTTATTAAGAACAGTGAATTCATTGTCTGAACTACAGGATCTTCCTCAAAACCCTCGAATATTATTGCAGACTCCTCGACAAATATCCAAAAGAATTGTGACTCCTAGTGAATACTCCCACTTCGGTTTAGAAAATGGGTTAAAACATTTTTTACTTTCTCATACGTAAGATTATTTGACTATAAAAATAGCAATAAATATCGATGGTCTTTCCATTTCCAAATCTAGCTCCAAATATGTTTGGCCAATTTTGGGATCTCCTGTGGGAACTAATTATGTATTTATTATCGGTTTATATACAGGAGATAAAAAACCAGATTGTTCTAATGATTTTTTAAAAGATTTTATTAATGATACAAAAAATCATTATGAAAATGGTTTTAAATTTAATGACAAATTATATAAAATTGAAATAATAATGTTAGTATGTGACAGCCCAGCAAAATCATTTATATTAAATACAAAAGGTCATAGTGGCTATTCGAGTTGTCCGAAATATCATATCCATGGAAAATATATAAAGAACAGGATATGTTTCCCAGATACAAAAGCATATCGTAAGAAAACTGATTTAGAAATGCGAGAATTGTGTGATGATGATGATGATAATAATTCAAAATTATTAAGTGTCAAAAATTAAGTGTCTTCTGAAATATCTGGCTTTGATTTGATCAATGATGTAGTTCTCGATTATATGCATATAGTGTATTTAGGCATAATGAAAAAGTTAGTAAAAACTTTGGTCAATGGAGATTTAAAGAATAGAATTGGGTATCAAATATTTGCGAGTATCTCTCAGCGCTTACAAAATTTAAAGAAGCACGTTCCTGTTGAATTTGTTAGAAAACCCAGAAGTTTAGAATTCTTGGCTGGTTGGAAAGCTACAGAATTCCGGCAAATATTACTTTATTCAGGACCTATAGTCTTCCATGGTTTACTGAAACGTAGTATATACTTAAACTTTTTAACTCTTCATATTGCAATGCGAATTTTATGTAACGAGAAGCTATTGTTGCTGTATGGGACATACGCACGCGAACTATTATTGCATTTTGTTAGTACTGCCATAAAAATTTATGGACCTGAATTTGTATCACATAATGTGCACTGTCTTCTTCATTTAGTAAAAGAATGCCAAAAGTTTGGAAATGTGGACAATTTCAGCGCATTTAAATATGAGAGTTTTCTTATGAAAATAAAAAATATGCTTAGAAAATTTGATAATGTAATTGAACAGTTGCACCGACGGTATATTGAAATTCAAACATTCTCACTAAAACCAATCAAAAACATAAAGCACCATAACTTTTTTGAAACTGTTATACATAGTGAACTTAAAGCACTTCCCGTGATATTGAATTGTTCCGGACCGTATTACCTTTCTGCGACTTGCGGCAATATTATTTTAAATAGTTCGTTGGACAAAGATAGATGCTGTGGATTACTTGATAATTCTATTTTAGAAGTGGAATTTATTACTTTTTCCGACATTGAGGGAAAATATTTTGTTATTGGAAAAAAATATAACACAGTAACGGATTTTTACTTGGAACCTTGCCCTTCATCTAATGTTGGAATTTATGTAGTGTCTGATCTATTGAAAGAAATAAGACGGTGGCCGTTATCATCAGTATGCAAAAAATATGTCAAATTTCCTATGTTACATTGTCCAACAAAGTTTCTGGTTACGTCTTTGTTGAATTCTGATGTTTAATAAGGTTATATAATTTTTACTTGGTTATAATTATTCTATAAGTGTTTCGATGTAAAAAATTTAAGAATTAGTATAATTTGAATAATATTAGTAAAAAATTAATTAGCTAAAAATTAAAAAATAATTTTGATTTATATAAAATTAACATAAATTGTTTTTCTGCATTTGGTCCTTAAAAATTAATATTTTTAATGTGTTTTAGATTATAGCCTCCTCGAGCGTAGCTCTAGTACAAGTTACAATTACAGAACACATATTGTATATTGGATCGTTATTTTTATTTATTACAGATAAAAATAATGTAAAAAATGCGGTTATGACGGAGTTTGCAGTTGTTGAATTTGTCGACGGTGTTCAATTGGTTCCTAAACTTTGGTTACAAGATGATGATACTTGTTATTGGCCAAAATTATTGGCCAAAAATAAACAACCAGTCAAAATACTACAAATTAGTTGAAAATAGACAACCGTTTAATTCGCAATGGGAAAAATGCAATGTCATTTCAGTTCTAGCAGAAACTGATGAATCTTATTGAATTACGTTTTATATTACTTTAAGACTATTTCACTATTTCACTATTTAGGCCCAGTTCCACAACTTGCTTTAAACTCCGTTTAAAGCAAGTTGTGGAACTGGGCCTTAGTATATATATTCTATTTGTATTGGTTATTACTTATTTCTAAATATGTAATTTCAGATACGTTTAAGAAAGGACTCGTAAAATTAAAAGAATCCGAAATCTTTACTGACATTAATACAGATATCGATGAAATAACTGGGAAAAATAAAAGAAAAAGAATCCAAAAACAAATTACTTCTTCTAGTGACGAAAATTGCGACGAAAATATAGAAATGGAAAAATTTCCTTCGCCTCCAAAACAGGTTAATAATAAATGTAACAACACTGTGTCTACATATTTTTCTTCGCTAAGCAGTCATCAATCCTCCTCAAAACCTTTGTGCCACGAAGCAATAAAAAAATTCGGAAGTAACAAAAACCAATCTTCCCATTGCTCATTATCTCAGTCTTCGATAAAATTTACTCAGCAAAGTGGGCAAAATCAGTTACCCGATACAGTTTCTGGACCTTTGTCCATGAATACTTCTAATTACTTTCCTGAAGAACAACGGCGTTCACCGTATCGTATACCAGTTACACATTCAGACACTTCTTCCATGAATATGTAAAGTACATTCACTTCCGCAAGTAGTAATGTATATTGGCATGATCATCCACCGAAAAGAAATGTTTCTTATACAGATTCACATTATGGTAATTAATAACAGATTCATTATGTACAGAAATTAAGGAAACACCAAATATTAAATCCATACAAATCATTTCAATTTCTACTTTTCTATTCTTTGTTTTTTATTTTGAAGTTATATCTAATTTATTTCACTTTTTTTAGATAACAAAAGTATTACAGAACTAAAAACACTGATAGAAAAATCAAACAATTTTATACGCAGATGTTTCGCTGAAACAAAAATAGATATTCATAAAATATTAGAAAACCAAGAAAATAGTTTAGTTCGACTCTCTGCACTGGAAGACCGTAATTTTGCTTCTGTTACACTTAATGACTATGTTTCATGTTTTCCTTTAAAAAGTGAAGATGATTTACAAGATTTAGAAAATAATCTTCTTTTACAAGATTTTCGATCTGCTTTGGTAAGTTAAAACCACAAAAAAACCCTACATTCAATAATAATTAATTAATTACATTGCTTTGTCTTAGGCTATGTTCGGAGAGACACTATTACTAAGAACATGCAATATCTTTGTCCTTGTCGTCTATTGAAAATTGAATATGGACAGAACACACCCATAGCGTTAAATAGCCTTCTCGAGCCTCCTCGAGCGTAGCTCTAGTACAAGCTACAATTACAGAACACATATTGTACATTGGATCGTTATTTTTATTTATTACAGGTAAAAATAATGTAAAAAATGCGGTTTTTTAAATAATTGAATAATTTTTTATATTTAATTATTCCAATACTTTTGTATAAGATAATAATAATAAGAAATTACCATTTTTATATTTTTAAATGTAGATAGAGCAGCTGAGAAAAATAGGAGGCCGCAATGTCAAGGACACAGTTCATAATTTGATGAAAGAAGTATTTACTAATGATTTAGCAGCACGATTTTCTTGGTTTGGTCTTAAAAAGAAAAAGAAGTTATGTACTCTTCGTCTGTCAAGCATTCTTATAAAAGTTGTCCATTTGAACCACACAACCACAAGAAAAGATATAATAGAACATATGAAGGCATGGCTGAGACATGCACCTATGAGATATGTTAGAGAGTAAGTCCACTAATTTCTTTTCTTTTTTATTACAATTCTTTTCTTTTTTATTACTTTCTGTAAGTTTTGTTTTTTTTATTTTTACGTACCAAAAATATCCAAAAAGTGTTTTGGATATTTTTGTTAGATGATTTTGCTATTTACCTATTATTTCTTACGCATTCTTTTCAAGCTAAATATGTTGCAAGATCTTTTCGCGATCACGAGTTTTTAATTAATGCCAATATTTCTTTCAGGTCTAACAGAAACACAACCATACGAGAAGATATTATCGAGACAACTAATGACAATTAAGTACATTAATATTAATATAATTTCTTTATATTCCTTTGCTATTGATTTCTTTATTTTTTTACTTTTTCGATATTTTTCATTGGCACTATTTTTCGTTCTTAGACACACATATATTCTCTCTACATATACAGACACAAACACACTCGTACATACTGCTAAAGCTAACTTCTTTTTTATTAATCTAAATATTATCTAAAAATTATATAATAAAACTGTGTTATCTAATGTTCCTTACATTTTCAATTTTTATAGTTCAATATTATTATTTTTAAGTTGATTATTCACGAAGTTCAAAAATTTATTTGACGTTAATACATACTACATTTAAATATTTCAACGTTAATATAAGTCTAAAACAAATATTGTTATTAGAATTATACTATATATTTACGTTTGTATTTCCTTAAATTTAATTTTATATATGTAGTCTTCAGTTTTACAAAGATTCTTTAAAAGTGATATTTTTATTTTAAATAAATATATGTTCTGTTACATATGAATTTGTTGTTATATGATTGCAGACATACGTATATATTAGGTGCGCAACTAAGTTCCCGCTATTTTTCAAGAGATGGCTCCAGTAGTAAGTGCTGGTCGAAAGTGACATAAACAAAACGTCATGAACCAAGCTTAGACATATGGTAAACAAACCGCTTTGACACATTAGTGATTTTGTTTTTGCGTCATATACTTTTGGTTGTGTGAAAATGTCTGATTTTGTGCCAAATAATCGTCATTTGCGGGAAGTGTTGCTTTTCTTCTTTCATTCGAAGAAAACGGCGGCTAAAGCGCATCGAGAATTCCAAAAAGTTTACGGAGATGCTGCTCTAAGTGAAACAACGTTCCGTGATTGGTTCCGTCGCTTCAAAGACGGTGATTTCGATGTTGACGACCGTTCGCGTGAAGGAAGGCCAAAAACCTTCGAAGACGCTGAATTGGAGGCATTGCTCGATGAGGATCCGTGCCAAACGCAAAAAGAGCTTGCTTCAGCATTAGGAGTTACCCGCCAAGCCATTTCCAAGCGATTGCATGCGTTGGGAATGATTCAAAAACAAGGAACTTGAGTTCCTTATGATTTGAAGCCAAGAGACGTTGAGCGTCGTTTTTCGCCTGTGAATAACTGCTCCAGCGGCAAAAAAGGAAGGGTTTTCTTCATCGCATCGTTACGGGTGATGAAAAATGGATTCATTACAGCAACTCAAAGAGAACAAAATCATGGGGACTGCCCGGTCATGCTTCTACGTCGTCGGCTCGGCCGAATATTCACGCTGCGAAGGTTTTGCTGTGTATTTGGTGGGACCAGGGCGGTGTTATTTATTATGAGCTGTTGAAACCGAACGAAACCATCACTGGGGAACGGTATCGAACTCAATTGATGCGATTGAGCCGAGCACTGCGCGAAAATACGAGCAGAGGCACGAAAAAGTGATTCTACAGCATGACAACGCTCGGCCTCACGTTGCCAAACCCGTTAAAACCTACTTAGAAACACTCAAATGGGAAGTCCTACCCCACCCGCCATATTCCCCAGATATTGCGCCGTCCGATTATTACTTGTTCCGTTCTATGGCATATGGTCTGGCTAATCAGCAGTTCTGCTCATGTGAAGACATCTCAAAATGGCTTGATTCGTGGATAGCCTCAAAAGACGAACACTTCTACCGTGACGGTATTCGAACTCTGCCAGAAAGATGGGAAAAAGTTGTCGCTAGCGATGGGCAATATTTTGAATGATTCATTTGTAACCATTTTTTCACAATAAAGTTGCATTTTCATCAAAAAAACAGCGAGAACTTAGTTGCGCACCTAATATCATTTATTATGTCAATCAATTCCGAAAATATTATAATTAATCAGTATATATATAATTATAATTAATCAGTATTAATTAGTATTAAAATTTGCACAACTATATCTCACTATGAAGCGTCAATTATATTTATGAAGACTAGCTAAATAACCTAAAGCTGGATATAAATCACTAGTTTATAAAAACAAAACCAATATAATTAAAACAATAACGTAATTTTTGGTAATAACTGAAAAACTATCTTCTAAAATATTCACAAAATTAAAATCCTGACTATCTGAAAGTATATAAAATTGACAAATGTTTAATCTTTCGGCGGACGCAAGCAGCATTCAATATTGCATTTTCAATATTAACGTATGAATGAGTTTAAATGGACTAATATTACAATATATTAAAAGTGAGATTAATATGTTCAAATCATTTTTCAAAATAAAAAGAACTGATTTTTTTATTCAGAAATAGTATATACAACTTTTAAGAACTGGACTTTTTGAAACTAACTAAAACTGCAGCATTCAATTCTGAGACATGCCCGCCAGAGAATTAAAATTAAAAGAAAACTGAAAAACTTGCATGAAATGTTTTATACTAAAAAAAATTTTTAGTATACTAGTAACTACCTAATAAATACCAACTAGCATAATATCAATACTATTTTCCACTCAACAATGTAAATGCAAGTTAATGTATGTTATATATAATTATGCAATTTAATGTAAGTTATATATGACAGTTTCATTATTGAGTGGGAAATTATTAACTCAGCAAACACAAGTAACAGTAACAATAACTGTTAGTTATAATTTCCCATTCAACAATATATTTCTACATAATACATACGTTATATTGATATTGTTAAATGGAAAATTGTAACTAACAGTTATGTTATTGTTACTTGGTGTTTGCTGGAAAACATATTGATATTATCTTACTGACTGTATCAGACGTTACCTTCTTGCCTCGAATGTAATGATGGTAATGGGCTTCTTCATTGCGTTGAAACAGAAGCTCTTCGTTGATCGGTTGCAAAGTGGTGAACGTTAGACACGTGCAATAAAATGTCGCTGATTCCCATGCGACAGAGAGTTGCGATAAAAATGCGTTTGGATACGATACAGGTGTTTCAAATCACTAGATTTGTTTTCTTAAAAACAGCTCGTTTAATAATCAACAAAAAAGATGTGTCTCTTGCGAGAACTCGTATAGAGAGTGGGAGACACCTAATTTAGCGCTGCGGTGTACCGGACTTGTGTAAAGAATTGACGATGTCTCTTCGGATCGCCTTAATATTTATAGTTCGCGAAAAATCAACCGTGTTCGAGCGGGATTGGTTTAATCTGGAGTCACGTTCAAACTTGAAGAGTAACGAATACGACCATCCTTCGATGTCACATGAAAGGAAACAATGTCTTGTGCTCGAGTTTTTAATCAGTATTCTAATCAGCATTGGTATTGTTGTTTTGACGAATTTACACGAGCTAGGCTCGGACAACTAGTTTACATTGTTACCTGTTCATAAGAAATGGAACAACAATAACTCGGAATGTGACATCGAAGCGTCGATATTAGCACTATTTGGAAGTTTCTTGCAAATCAAGGCATCCTCTCGAGAAATTTCCAGGAACGTGAAATTTAGATTATCTCGAGAGTTTGTTTTTATACACAGTTTTTATACACAGAGTTCACGCACTCGCTTCTTCCATACGAAACACTGACAGTTAGTATTTACTGAATATTTCATTAATTATAACATAAAAGCAACAACTTTGGAATGTCATTAATTAAAATAAAAATAAATTGGAACAACAAACATAACTAAAAATATTATAATTTCAATGTTCAGAATCGTCTCAAAATCAATCATCACTGTATTCATTTTCATTTTCTTCTTCATTCTGTTCTCCACTATTTTGCTCCTTTGACCCAATATTGTTCCTCAACCATGTACTAATTGTTTTTGTTACAATATGCAATCCTGATGATGTATATTTGAGAAGAACAGTATCTGAATACAAATAAGAAGTAAACCTGAATTTCATAGCCACGAACTTTGAAGAATTTATTGTTCTGAACATAGTTCACAAGCATGTACCGTTATAAGTGATCCAGTTTTTTTTGTTTTGAGTCCATTCTTTATGGAGATTCCCCGCCAGTAAAACTTCTTCTTTAAATCTGTAGAAAATATATAACGGCATATATTCCTTGTCATTTCCTCACATGAATTAGGACTGTAGCATTTTAATGTAAGATATTTTATCTGCAATGTATAAACATGTTTATATACATTATTGATATACATTATTGATATACACGATGAAAATTAATAAAATCATAATAAAAAGGGGATGTAAGGAAAATACAGTGAAGGAAAAATTGTTCTTTTTCTCCAGAAAGACTCAAACTTTAAAAATGCCTCAATATTAGGTAAAGGGAAAATGTCTGGCCATCCTTATGGCTTTGTTAATTGCTCAGAATCATTTGCTACAAGCATCAAGACATTCTCTAGCATTGTGTCATGATTTCTTAATTTGGCTTTTATTTCTTGTTGGTTCTTAATAATTTCCTGCAAAGATCTCTTCACTCCTATAAAAACAAAAAAGTTTTGTTCACATGGTTTACAATATATTACAAGTAAACACTAGAATACAAAAAAAGTATCAATAAAAATAAAAGTAATTAACACTGACAACTCATACCATTAAACAGATATGATTGTTGGCAACTGAGACTTTGAAGATGATAAGAATTGTCTTGGATTCTTTCAGTGGTTGTAACTGTGGGAAGATAAAGAATAAAAGCAATTATGAAAAATAAATAATAAAAAATAAAATAAAGAAAAATCGCCAAGAATAATAACTGTATTTAAAATTACTTTTCACATTATTTGACGAGACAGAAAGATGACCTGGTGAAGAGATGTGATGACTAGATGAACTTTTGAAAGGAGAAAATCTGGCTGCATCCTTTGGGAGTGATTCATTGACTTGACTATTTTTCTCCGTATAATTTTTTAACTGTGATTCACACACTTGGCGATTTCTTTTTACATAAGGGGTAATTAATAAATTGGAATCTAAATATTCCATATTATCAGTTTTGGAAAGTATCGGAGAAAGTCTTTTATAATTTGCATCGTCGAAATCATGACGAGGATGATTCATTTGAGATACCACAGTTGAAGATTTAATTCCAATAGATGGTGTAGAGTCGTTAGATATGTCACACTGTTTGTCTTTCATTTTGCTCATAAAAAAATTTGGTTTTGCAGATGTTTTCAAAGGCATCGAATTACATGAAATGTTTTATAAAACAAACGGCTTTTCTACAGATTTATTACATTTCTGCTTTGACCAAGAATCCATACTGATTGAATTTTTTACTTTTTTCTTGTTTTCCTTCTGGTAGATTTTGGGAGGAGATGATACAAGGCATCGCGTATCACTTTCTGAACTTGAATCGTCCAAACGCTTGGGTACTTTTTTCTTACGTTTGTTCCTTCCGTGTGATTCAGGAGCTGATTCAAAATTATCAGTCTCGACTGCTCTTGAAAGCTTCATTCTGGCATTTCGATAAGAATCTAATTAAAAAAAACTTTTGTAGATAAAACCAAATGATAAAATATAATAAACTTCAAAAATTTTATTAATAAATACCATATGTGCCCCTAATTTCTACTTCATACTTAGGCCATGATGAATTAACTGGCATTTTCAGCATGCTATCTTTAAATTGAGGCGGCCAATAACTCCTTCCTTTCTGTGGAGTTAGCCAAATTTCTGGTACTATGGCAGTCTCTCTCATAGACTCTGCACCAGTATTTTTATCATCTTCATAAAACCACTGTAGGAAATCCATGACACAAAACATTTGCTGCAAAATATAATACAAAATAATATATATTAAGAAAGTTTTAATAAAATAAGAAATATTGGAAAGATATAATATATTCAATCTATGATTCAAGAAAAAAAGCGACAACTAAAAGAAAAATTTACTATTAGGTTAGCTTTCAATACCTAGAATAAATGGAGAAGAGGAAATACTACGTTCCTAGTCTGATTTGGTAGAAATACACATTTGTAACATACATCTGATAACATGTAAACCTCTATATGTTCTAACAAATCCCAGACCTCATGCACTTCAAGTTTACACGACTCAATGGGATAAGAATATAAATCACCATATGACTGAAATGTTTGTACAACTATCTTGACATCATTATTATTACAGAGTAGTATGTTACGAATTAGCGCATGATGTCCATTTCTAAGACGTACACAATTGTCTGGTTTTCTATCTTTCAAAATCAAATTTTCACTTTCATAAACATGAAATTGACTTTGCACATTGTTTAAGTTGGCAGTGGGACCTCTATGATGCTCTTGAAGCAAACCTCGAGCCATTGACTTACCACAAGACTTCAGTATTTTGGTGTTCTAAAAGTCTCTTGCAAATTTGTTGCAGAGGACGGTTGGTGGACCCCCCCGTGGGCGCCACCTTGACGTGGTGGGGGGACTTGTGTGCCTTAATGAAGTACAGAGCTGTGCCGGCGGGGGTTTCGACCCCTGGCAGGTTCTACCATGCCGGAGAGATCTGTACTGAGAGGCCAGACTAAGAGCGTCCTTATTCACTCTCGGAGGGGCTGCCTCCGAGTTTCATATAGGGGCCGGAGGACCGTACTCGTACGATCCAAAGGACCCTACAGCGCGGGCAGAACGGGCTCGTGAGCCAGGTGAAGGCAACCGTTCTAGGGGAAGGAAAACCCTGATTGCAAACCCGTACTTGTCAGGACGTATAACCTGACACGATTGCGAGGGGCCAGGGTGCTTCGGCATTCTGGTACAGAGTGCAGACCCTAGCCTACCACACCGTAACCCTAGGTCATGTCTCTGGGGCCGGGGGTCTTGCCTTAATTGGCCAGACCGCGAGGCGGATCCTCTATAAAACACTACGTAATCCTACGGTTCAGGCATGCCACGCTTATGGGATGAATGGCAGGTGCGTGACCTGTCGTAAGTGGTTCCTCACCCTGGGCACCTGGCGAACCCAGGGGACATGCTAGCCTTACCCCGGGTAATGCGGGGGCTCTACCCGGGGTCGACGCCCATTTCCCGCCGTGCTCGTGGGACCAAAAATGGATTCTCGAAAATTTAAAAACAAAAACTCCGAGCTTTCGGGCTCAGGGCCTTCGGGCTCGACGGTCCTAACGGACGGGCGTAGCAGCCCGTCCATGGACCGACCACCCATTGCGGGTGATTTTTCAGAAGGGACGGGGGTTTAACAGAGGTGGAGAGAATCCGCCAGGCGGATGCCTCCTCCCCTCCCCCCGAGGAGGTTGAACAAGTGGACTCCAGAGGGCTAGCCCCTGGAGGGTCGCTAATACTCGAGGACCGACCACCGTCCTCAACCCAGCGCCTCCCTGACCGCGGGGATGGCGTGGTGAGCCCGTCGGGCAGGCAGACGCGGGCGGCCACCCAGCGAGGGATGAACATGATCCTGGTGTCCAGGAGTAAAATCCCGGTACCAGGGACCAAAAAGCCGGGCCCACTGAGCTCCAAGAAGGAGCCAAGGGGAAACCTCCCCCAGCAACACCAAAGGGATATAGGGGGACCGAGGGGTGGCACATGAGGGGACCGACGGGGTAGAGGCGGCGGTAGCGTCGGGCGGACCACAGGAGGTCCTGTGATCCGCTACGACATTTTATTGTCGCAAAGTTCCAGGATCCAGGTCCAAGGCCCTGGGAGGACCACGTTGGAGCCAATGCTGGGGGCAGGAAGCACCAGGGACCTCGGAGTAGGGAGGAAAAGGACCAGGGCAGCCACCAGTGGCAGCTCGTCGGGTGCGGACACTCTGGCTCTCGAACCGGCGAGGAAGGGGCCGGATAGGCTCCCCACGACGGGGAAGAGAGTGGGAGTAAAGAAGAAAAGAGAAATGGAGATAGAAAGAAAGAAAGAGGAGGACAGCAGGAGGCTGGAGGAAGAGATAAAAATCCTCCTCGACACGGGGATGTTCCGATCCCTGGAAGATAGGCACCCGGTCGAGGAGGTGTTTCGCGATAACGCGACGATCAACCTCCTGAGAGAGGCAAGAGTACCAGAACTGGCCTCGGAGGTGGGCCGTGCATTAGACGCGGCTCGGCTGGTCTCGCGAAGGTCCCGCACCCTGAAGGGTACCTTTGTGGGACTGCTGAACCGTGCCGTGGCCACCTCCGAGGCCGTAATGGCCACCCTGCTGGCTAGAACAGCCGAAATGGACAGCAGGGGGGAGGCAGCTTCTGAAACGAAGCAGGAAGAAGAGGAACTCCGCAAGGAGTTGAAGAAACTAAAGGTCGAGAACAGGAGGCTGGCAGAGGAGTTGGAGGCCGCGAAGGCCTCTGCTCTCTCCGCCCCTGCTCCCTCTCCCTTTACACGCCAAGGGCACTGCCAGGGGCAGGAAACTGTCGTACGCAGAAGTGGCAGGAAGCTCTACAACCGCGTCTACGACTACGGAGGAGGAGGAGAAAAGGAGCAAGAGGGAAGCTACAGCGAAGTGGAGGAGGAAGAAGAGGAGGAGGGAAACGTTCCCTTCTCTTCCACCTTCTCTAGCCAAGGGGAGGGAAACTGAAGGAGGGAAGTCGACGAGGGAAATACCCACCTACGATGACAACACTCCAGAGGACCCACCCCCCTTAGCTGTAGAACAAAGGGAGCGGAGGAAGAGCTGAACGTTGTTATGGCCGCCGCGGCTCCGGCTTGCAGCCTCAGGGAGGAGCTCGACCATATACGGGCCGAGCTAAACTCCCTAAAGGCTGCGAGCGGAACGGGCCGGGCGGCGGTGGCAGCGGAAGCTGCAGCACCTACCACACCGGAGGAAATAAGGGAAGGAGGAAAAAGGAAACAGGAGGTCCCTGAGAAGAAAGGCCAGGCCCCGCAAACACCGGTAGAGCCTAAGAAGACGAAGAGCAAGGGCAAGAAGGAAAGAAGAAAAGAACAAAAGAAGAGGCGGAAGGAAAGGGATAGAAGGATGAAGGAGGAGGAAGGGAGAAGAACCCAGGAAGGAGGAAAAGGGACGCCGGCGAGGGACCTTTTGAAGGCGATCCGGGGACCCACACAAAGGGAACCAGTGCTGGAAAGGGAAAACGCAACGTGGTCCCAAGTGGGGAGAAAGGTGAGGCAAGGGAAAGTGGAGGAAAAGAAGAAGGGGAGCTCCTCCACCCTCCCAGGATAGAACAGACCCGGGAGGGGGGCACCAAAGGCTGGGCAGAACAAGCCGAGACCTCCGCACTCGGCGGCCGTCACAATCACGTGCCCCGACGGGAAATATGAAGATTTCATGATTGAGGCCAGGCGCCGAATCAGACCGGCGGACCTCAGGATCAATGCGTCCCTGAGGGTCCGCCGGGCCCTGAATGAGGCCATGTTAGTAGAGGTGCCTGGCCTCAACGTCGGGGCGTCCGCTGACCGGCTTGCGGAGGAGCTCCGCAAGCTGGCAGCGGAAAAAGGCCCCGGTTATCGCGTCCAACGACCGGCAAAATTCGCAGCATTATGGATAGCGGCCTGGACGCGACGACCGGAGCCGAGAAGGTGGCGGCCACGGTGGCCCTCGCTGGGGGATGCATACCCGAGGTTTCCTCGGGTGTGATGAGCGTCTCCCAGCGGGGGACCGGAGCAATGGTGGTGCGGTGTCCGCTGGCGGCAGCCGCTAAGGTTGCCGCCGAGGAGCGGATCCCAATTGGTTGGACCCGCGCCGGGGTGACGGCGCTGCCCGCTCGCGCAACGCTGTGCTTCCGCTATTTGGAACGGGGGCGCGTGCGCGAGCGGTGCATGAGCGCCGTCGACAGCAGCGATATGTGTTACCGCTGCGGTAACCCCGGCCACCGCCCCAAGGGATGCGTGGCGGCGGTGCGCTGCCCGGTGTGCGCCGAGACGGGCAGGCCCTCCGGCCTTAAGATCGGAGGGCCTGCCTGCAAACCCCCTCCCGGGGGGAAAAGGGGGGAAGGAAAAAGGAAGGAGAGAGGCAAAAGGGGAAGGAAACCACTGGCGGGGGGGGGGCCCGGACCACCACCGCCGGAGGGTGACCGGACCCGATCAAGCCTAAGGAGAGGAGGAAACGGGCCTCCCCCCACCGAAGGAAGGAGCTGGAGTGGTTCCGGCCCCCTCACAGGCAAGAACCCAGGAGGAAAATGGGGATCTCATAGGCAACCTAATCGATTCGGACTGGGAAACGGAGACCGC
This sequence comes from Harpegnathos saltator, assembly GCF_003227715.2. NCBI lineage: Eukaryota > Metazoa > Arthropoda > Insecta > Hymenoptera > Formicidae > Harpegnathos > Harpegnathos saltator. The sequence continues at coordinate 84,520 of NW_020230720.1, read as the reverse complement.
CCAGGAGCCGACACCTCAACCCAGAAGGAAGAGAAGAGGGGAAGAGGAAGAGGTCCACAGGGAAGAAGACGACCTGAAGGATGGACATCTAAGGTGAGGAGGGTGGAGCCCTTGGGCACACCCCTAACAGCAGTAAAAGAAGGGGAGTCGGTGGGAGCGCTCCCACCGACTCCCCTACAGGATGGTTCCTCCTCGTACCCCCCAGAGGAGGAGACCACGCAGGTAGAGACCCCCCATATCTCCGCGGAGACACCCGCTTTGGAGGCCACCACAGCCGAAAACCCCCTCCGGGGAGACCGAGACGGCAGAGCCGTCGGAAGTCTCCCACGAGGAGGGGGTTGAAGTAGGCAGCCCGGAGGAGGCGTGAAAGGCTTAGCCTTCACGCTACTCCGTGCCCTACAGGCCAACCTCGGCCACGGCGCTCGGGCTCAGGATCTCTTCTTGCAGAAAATGGCTGAGCTGGACGCCGGGCCGTACTGGGTGCCGGTACCAGGTCCGAACTGGTTCGGCAGCTTGGACGGCTCGGTGGCCATGGTGGCGAACCCTGCGGCGGGGACCCCTCCCTGTACTTTTAGGGAGAACGGGTCCTCGTACGTGGCGGTCGATTAGGGGCCCATTACTGTGGTGGGGGTGTATCTCCCCTACCGCAGGAATAAGGCCGGTCTCGGGGAGCTCGCCCCAGTGAAGAGGGTCCTCGACAGGATCGGGGAATTGATACGTAGGTGCCATCCCTGACCTGTCGTGATTGCCGAAGACTTCAACGCCCATTCGGAAGGGTGGGGTTGCAGTCCCCGGCAAAGGGATCCTCAGGCCGAATCCGTGATCGGCTGGGCAGCGGGGCTGGGCCTCCTGTTAATGAACAGGGGCTCAACCAGCACCTGTGTGCGGCCGGGGGGAGTTCGGTCATAGATTTGACCTGGGCCACCCCCTCGGCCGCGGGGATGTTCCACGAATGGAGGGTGGACGCGGAGGGCGAATAGCTGTCTGATCATAGACATATAGCGTGGGCCTTTCGCCTCCCCAAACCCGCACAGGTGCTGGCCCGCTGCCCAAGGGAGGGGAACTTTCCCCTCCCCAAAAGATGGGCTCTTAATCAACTAGATTCGGACAGGTTTCGGGCGGCCCTCCTTGCGGCCACCTGGCACCTAGACGTGGGGCCAGGTGAGTGGGATGGGGACCCCAGCCCCGCGGATGGGTCTGGGGAAATAGTGAGCATTGTGGCGTCGGCATGCGACATCGCGATGCCTCAATCCCACCCCCGCCGGCGCCGGGCCATGTACTGGTGGACGGAGGCGCTGGAGGCCCTCCGAGACTCCTCCGTCCACGCCAGACGTGCGTACTATCGGGCCCGGCGACGAGGCGGGGACGCCACAAGGACAAAAGAGGGCTACCTAAGAGCCAGGAAAGCCCTCAATGTCGCCATCGTCGAGGCCAAGCGAGCGGCCTGGGAGCAGATGGTGAGCTCCCTGGACGACGATCCGTGGGGGCGCTCATACAAAAGAGTTATGGGGAAGATCCGCCCATGGGCGCCCCCACCAACGGAGACGTTAGACCGCCAGACCCTCGAGGGGTTTCTGGATGCCCTCTTTCCGAGGGCAGAAGGGGGCCCCCCATGATTCCGACCCCCCGTTGGGGGAGGGTGATTGGGACGAGGGTCTGGCGGTGAGTCCAGAGGAGCTCATTGCGGCCAGGAAAAGGCTCGGGACCAAGGGGAAAGCCCCTGGCCCCGACGGAATTCCTGGCCGGACCTGGGCCCTCGCCTTTGGCGAGGGAAACCTGTCCGAAGCCACACGCAGGGTTTTCAGCGGGTGTCTGAAGGATGGGGTATTCCCCCCAGAGTGGAAGAGGGTCAGATTGGTCCTCCTCCCCAAGGAGGGCAAAGCACCCGGGAGTGCGTCGGCCTACAGGCCGATATGCCTGCTGGACGAGGCAGGCAAGATGCTGGAGCGCATCGTTGCCGACCGCCTCGTTCAGCACCTGTCCTCGAAGGGGCCGGACTTCCACGAATGCCAGTACGAGGCCCGGAAGGTCAACACTGGATGCTTCCGGGACCTGACCTGGGCGGTCGTGGAGGAGGGCGGGGTGTTGTTGGCAGTGTCGTTAGATATAACGAACGCTTTCAACACTCTGCCCTGGCCGGAGATTGGACAGGCCCTCGAACACCACGGGGTGCCCGTCTATCTCCGGCGAATCCTATCGGCCTACTTCGGGGACAGGGACCTCGCCTTCCCGGTGGAGAGCGGGGTCCAAGGCCGGCGTGCTATGGAGCGCGGTGTTCCGCAGGGGTCGGTTCTCGGCCCCCTGCTATGGAACATCGCGTTCGACCGAGTGCTGCGCACTCCGCTTCCCCCCGGTTGCCACGTCGTCTGCTACGCAGACGACACGTTAGTGGTAGCCTGGGGGGAAGCCCGCCTCCGCGCGGAGACGGCATTGGAGTCAGTGGTGAGTACCATCAGAGACCTGGGTCTCAAGGTGGTGCCCAATAAGACCCAGGCCGTGTATTTTTACGGCAGGGGTCGAAGGGCGCCGCTGGGGACCCGGGTGCTCGTAGATGGAGTTCACGTCCGCGTCGGGCCGACGATGCGATATCTCGGCCTGACGCTGGACAGCCGGTGGAGCCTCGGACCCCACTTTGGGGAACTGGCCCCCAAGGTGCGCAAGGCAGGACTGGCGGTGGCCAGCCTGACGCGCACCCAAGGGGGCCCAGGATGGAGAGCTCGCCGCCTGTACGTCACGGCGGTGCTCTCGATCGCCCTGTACAGGGCGCCCATATGGGCGCCACAGCTAGGGGCCTACCGCGGCGGCAAGCACGCACTGCGGCAAGCCCTGCGGCCTGTGCTAATCAGGGCGATTCGAGGGTACCGGACCGTGTCGTACATGGCGGCGACCACCCTGGCCAGCGTCCCCCCTGTGGAGCTCCTCGCAGAGGAGCGTCACCTCCTATATTGGAGAGTGAAGGAGCTCCGCAGGGAGGGAATAGTGTCGGTCAGGGCCCTGAGGGGTCTGAGGCTCCAGGCCGAGGCCCGGACCCGGGAGAGGTGGGCGGACCTATTGTCCGACCCCCGGGGTCCCGTGCCAGCGACGGCCGCGAATGTCCGCCCCTGCCTGTTCGAGTTGACAGGCAGGAGGGGACGTGGACTATCCTTCCGTCTGGCGCAGGTGCTGACAGGGCACGGGTGCTTCGGTCGGTACCTGCATCGGATAAGGAAGGTCCACTCAATGCCACCACTGCCCCGCGCCGGAGGACACGGCGCACCACACCCTGGTCGCGTGCCCAGCATGGGCCGGGGAGCGCCGTTTCTTCTGCGGGGCGGTGGGATGCCGAGAGGGGGAGCTCTCGCTCCCGCACATGGTCAAAGACATGTGCGGGAGCGAGGAGGCGTGGACAGCGGCGGTCTCCTTCTGCGAGACAGTAATGTCCCAGAAGGAGACCGCCGAGTGGGGGGGAGCGAAGACCGTACCGGGGCTGCGGGGAGCAGCTCCCTGGCGGACAACGCCCCCAGGGGGACGAGGGACGCGACAGCGGGCCCGGGGCAGCGCCGACCGAGGGGGGCTCACAGACCCGCGAGGGTCGGGAGTCCCCTCGGCCGCCCCGGGCCCGCCACCGGTCGCAAGGGGGGAGTAGGGGGCGGCAAGACGCCTTCCCTGCCTTCCCCCCCGAGCGACCGGACAAGTAGGGACAGGGCGGAGCGGCGGCCCGGTGGGGCCGGGCCCGCTCCCCTACAAATCCTCCCCTCCCTGACTAGCAGGGAGGGGGTGAGGAGGGGAGTGTCCCCTCCCTCCTTGACAGGAGACACCAGAGGCCAACCGGCGGGGGGTAACCCTCGTCGGGGACCGTGCCCTGGATTCTCTTCGTGGAATAGGGCGCGGTACACAGGTGACGAGGGGCTCCCGGAAGGGAGCCCTGAGGCCGGGGGGTTGGGGAGGGAATACGGGAGTAGTTCCCCCGACTCCCCTCCTCACGGTCCGACAGGTAGACATCCCGCAGGGGTTTTAGTCGATAAGAGTCCGACATAACCCCCTCCCCCCAAGGGGAGGGGGTATCCATGATGGATTTCCCCTGCGTGACCAAGAAAAAAAAGGACGGTTGGTGGACTTCACAAGTTTCTTTATTTGTCCTAGATTATTTTCAAAAGAATAAGCACTAAATGATGGTATAGGACCATGATGCCGAACTTCATGAGCTAAATGTAAAAGACTGTGAATATTATAGGAAACAAGTTTATCTCCAAAAATTTTGGCACTATAAGATACAAAGTATTGCAAAAATATTTTTGCATCATCTAGAAATAACTCGATAAACTTTTTATTGCACATTATAAAAATACTACAATGTAAAAGTAGGAAACATTTATATATATTAGTATCTAGAGTAGAACGAAACACAACTGGACCAATATATAAAAGAAGCTGACGGCATTCAGTAGCTTTCCATTTGGCAAAAAACTTTAAAGATCTAACTTTTCTCACAAATTCAGTGGGTAAACAAGGTGATCATTATCTATAATATTATTCAACAGCAAAATGCTTGCACCACTAACTCTTGCTGTTACTTTACTCTTTGACATAAGGAAATTTAAAAATCTTCTGACCGTCCCAAGGTCAACTAAATGCATTGGTTCCAAAGGAAAAGCTGTGATACATCCAATTCCTAACTCAACGTGTAGAGGAGAATCACCATTATGATAATCACTATCATACTTATTATAGAATGATTCATCCGTTCTAAGTGTACCATATAAAGTACTATAAATGGTATGATGACCATCACTTCTTCCTTCTTGTTCACATTTCTCACAACCCTGAAAACAGTTATGCCCTTTTACACATTTTACAAAAGCACGTGCAGGAGCATCACAAATAAATCTAAACTTTACAGTAAAATGTATTCCATTCAAATCAATGCCAGTCTGTTGCACTTCTTTCAGTTCATTAACTAGATCTTCAAGATATATTTTCAAAGGATTAGGCTTGCTAGTTCCATAGAAAATTCCTACAGGAAAAGGCTCGATATTAAACTGTACACACCTGACTGTTACAGGCCAACATTCAGAAGAAGCACTCTTATAAATAGAAATACCATCAAAATTAATATCAAATAGAAGTTCAGTATCATTCACTGCTTTATCTTTCTTCAGTTCTCTCACTTTTTTCAAAAAACCTAAGTGAACATATTGGCCATTTGTTAATTCTTTCACTGATATTTTGCGTTTACTTGTCATATGAAGTGCCTCTGCTGTTTTTGGTAACTCTGGATGATACAGTCTTAATATATTCAATAGATCAGAAGTCGCTTCTAACGTTATTTGATGCTTTACACTCCATTGCGCCAATTGCATATCAAGTGATAAGTTTTCTTGATTATCATCACTACTGAATTCATTATTGCTATGGTGACCATCAACAATAACATTTTCACCCACTGAATCTGTTTGCGATCCGACCAAGTCGTCGCTCTTTGTTTCGATGGAATCGAGGATGCCACGAGATATCCTGCGTGACTCGCGCGTGAGCACGCCGTGCGTGTTTTGCTACCGGACACCGCGTCGTTGTTGTCACGGTTTGTCAGCATATGACTGCCAAATATGGCAACGTTTTAGACAATAGCGGTTAACATCTCATCTCCGAGCGACACAGAAACTAAAAATAAATGTAAGATCGAAATGACGAACGTTTTCGGTTCCTCGCTTCGATCAGATCTTCACTTCGCACGACACCGCTCGCAAGTGCTATTTCAGTTTGTTCCGCTCCGTTTTTTTCGAATCAGCTGCTCGGCCGCTCCGGTCGAACCTCATCGTCCGAAATACGATTGCGGCCTCAACGCGTTGCGCTTCGAACGGACGTGCTACAATCATATTCATCGTACATTGTTAAAGTTTATTTTGTATTTTTTTATAATAAAATTGGGATCGCGTGTTCGAGTGGTGCTCGCGCTCCAACTTGCGAGTAAGTGCCTCTCGGCACTTCGACGAACTTCGAAGCCAGGATAAACGAGAAGGAGGAACGATCCCACGAAACACAAACAAAATCAGTGTCTTCCTTTCAATCTGAACCCCGCGCTCATTGTTGAGCTGTCCCGGCCTCTTGTTCGCTTAGCCAAAGGGCGAACAAAATTATTGCTGGTCCTTCGAGCCGGATCGAGGAGTGAAGGAAGAGATCAAATCGACAAGCCGATTCCCGCCAGTCCGCATCCATGGAACGACAAGGACGATTACAGCATCAAGTAAACGCTGCTCTCGACAATTTTAAAAAGCTCGGACGCAACAAATGGACGCCTGCGGTCACACGCTCCAGGATCCAGACACTCAAGGAAATCTGGCTGCAGTTCCTCGATGGGCATGCCGTCCTGGAGAAGACGATCCCGCCGGACCGTCGGGCGCAGATCGTTTACTTCACCGACGATGTATTCGACGCTACCGAAGAGAAGTACAACCTCACGCTGGATTACATGGCTGAAGTACTGGAGGAGTTGGAACCCCCTGTAAGCCCGAACCAATCAATTAACGTATCGTATGCTCGGCACGCACAGTCTGCGTTTTCTCAACCGCATCTGCCGCCGATTCAGCTCGCGCCGTTCGACAGTACGCTCACTGACTGGGAGCAATTCCGCGATCGGTTTTCTGCGATTATCATCGAGAATAAAGATTTAAATGATTTCTCGCGCATGCATTATCTATCGTCATGTTTGCGGGGTCGCGCGTCGGAATGCATAGCGAATCTCACGATCGCCGCCGATAATTTCAAAATTGCTTGGGACGCGATAAAGGCACGCTATGACAATAAACGACGGTTGTTTTCCGTTCATATGTCAACCTTGTTGAGTTTGCCGACGCTATCGCGCGAGTCCGTTTCTGACCTCCAGTCACTTCGCGGACAAATCACTGTGACTGTAGCCGCGCTGAGAAATCTGCAGCGTTCGGATGACCAGCTGTGGAACGATATTCTCGTGCATATCGGCTCACAAGGCTTGGATCCGGTTACGCGAAAAGCGTGGAATTTGCGAACCACCGAGAATGTTGACCCGCCGACCTTCGACGAATTCGAGCGGTTTCTTGCCTCACGCATCCGGGCTCTCGAGGAGTTCTCGAGCAGAAACAAAACTCAACCGAACGTTAAAGCCGTTTCGATATCGCGCGTTCATCTCGCGACCGATTCGCCGGCCGCGAAATCGCGCTGCCCGCTGTGTAAGGCCGGTCATTATTTCAGTGCGTGTCCGATCTTTGTCCGCGGGAATTCGCAGCAACGACGAGAACTCGTGAAGGAGCATCGTCGATGCTTCAATTGCCTCAGCGCAAATCACGCAGCTCATGAGTGCAAGAGCAAATATTCCTGCCGCACATGTTCGCAACGACATCATTCACTGCTTCACGCTGCTGCGGATTTCAGTGGCGGCGCTACCGAATCGCGCGCTGCGCCGGAATTACGTGAGTCGTCCGCCGAATCACGAGCGGAGGTTCATGCATTGTTCGCTTCTAACGACCGGACTCGCTCCGCTCGCGTTCTCTTGGCCACCGCGTGGGTGACGGTCCGGGCGTCATGCGGTCGATCGTTGACCATTCGCGCTTTGCTCGATCAAGGGTCCGAAATGACTTTTGCATCCGAGAAGCTTGCTCAAGCGTTACGCGCGAAAAGAATCCGAATGCCGGTCGCCGTCTCCACTGTGGGATGCGTCAACGCGGGAACTTTCCGACATGCGATCGAAATCACCGTATCGCCCCGAGGATCGGAAACTCCGGCGTTGCTAACCGCCGCGCTAATATTAAGATCGTTCACGACGTATGCTCCGCGGATGCGTCGTGCTTGACGCATCTCGCGGATCTACACTGGGCCGATCCGAATCCGCTCAGCACGGATCCGATCGATCTAATCATCGGGGCGGATCTTTATAGCGATATTTTGCGTGAGGGCCTTCGCCGAGGAGGCGACGGTCAACTCATGGCGCAAAACTCGGTGTTCGGTTGGTTTATCTCGGGTCCGATCAACAAGGCTTTGACATCCGGGATGCGGGCAAGCTCGCACTCTAATCACAGGTCGAGCGCAATTATTTCTGCGCATCATTGTCAGGCCGGGACTTCACTCGACGATGAGCTGAAGCGATTTTGGGAGGTCGAGGAGGTTCCGCGAACTGTATTGCTGACGCCTGATGATGATCATTGCGAGAGACATTTCGTCTCGACGCATTCGCGGACAGCCGAGGGTCGATACTTCGTCCGTTTGTCGTTTCGCAACGGACCGCCAATCGGTGTCGGATCCTCGCGCTCGCGCGCCGTACGTTGCCTTGCAGCGCTTACGCGTCGTTTACTAACAAAGCCGGAACAAAGACGAGCATATGACGAGTTCTTACGCGAATACGAACGCCTCGGACATATGAGACGCGCTCCGGCTATTTCGGACGCGTCTTCGCAAGTCGTCTACATTCCGCATCACCCAGTTTTTCGTGCTCATAGCACTACGACGAAATTGCGTGTTGTGTTTAACGCCTCGAGTCTGACGACTAACGGCACGAGTTTGAACGACCATTTGATCGCCGGGCCGAAGCTGCAGACCGACTTATCGTCCGTATGCGATGGCGTAATTTCAAGTACGTGTGTTCGGCCGACGTCGAGAAAATGTATCGACAAATTCAGATCGATTCTCGCGATCTCGATTATCAGCGGATCTTGTGGCGACCGGCGCCTGATGAGGAGCCGCGTGAATATCACCTAATGACAATCACTTACGGCATGTCCTGTGCTCCGTTCCTCGCGTTGCGAGTCCTTCGACAGTTGATGATCGATGACGGGAACGATTTTCCTCTCGCCGCTCCACTCTTGCAAAACAACATTTACGTCGACGATGTATTATTCAGAAGCGACGACATCGAGGATAGGATCGAGATCCGGAATCAGCTCACCGCATTGCTTCGCCGAGGCGGCTTCGAGCTTCGAAAATGGTCCGGGAATTCAGCGACGCTTCTCGCGGATCTCGATGAGGCGAATCATGGGCTTGCGTGCACCAGAACACTCGCGGCCGATGAGCGCGTAAAGATTTTCGGCATCGATTGGACGCCAGCGGGCGACGACTTTCAGGTCAGTGTCTCGTTGCCGGCTCGCATCCTAGAGAGCAAGCGCTCTATTCTATCGACAATCGCCAAACTTTACGATCCACTCGGATGGGTCACTCCGGTCACGATTAGCGCCAAGATCTTTATGCAGCACTTATGGCGACGGAAGCTCGAATGGGATGACTCGATTCCCGAGATGCTGGGGTCGCGCTGGCGGGCGATATTTTCGAATCTATCCTTCTTGGATGGGCTACGCATTCCGCGATGGACTAGTTTCGGACGCGACGTTCGACGCACGGAACTGCATGGGTTCGCGGACGCGTCTAATTCCGCGTACTCTACCGTTGTTTATTCGCAACTAACAACGCACTCAGATCAAGTGATCATCACGTTGCTCGCCGGCAAATCACGCGTCGCTCCATTGCAGCCAATCAGCATCCCGCGTCTCGAACTTTCGGCCGCCGTGCTCCTCTCACGTCTCGTCGAATTCGTGCGGTCAACGGGGGACTACAACAATGCACCGTGTTGCTGTTGGTCTGACTCGACCGTCGTGTTGTCGTGGCTGGCGGCTCACCCGTCGCGATGGAAAACATTTGTCGCGAATCGGGTGGCGAAGGTGCACGCGCGTCTTTCGCGCGTTCAGTGGCGGCATGTTCCGACGGCCGACAATCCTGCTGATTGCGCTTCGCGCGGGTTATTCGGCCGGGAACTTCTCGAGCATGATCTCTGGTAGCGAGGCCCGTCGTGGTTGCCGTTGCCACCGGACGCTTGGCCGTCGTTCGGGGATGCCTCGGCTGCGGAGGCGTTGAGCGAGAAGAGGGTCGTGACGCTTCACGCCACTGACCCAGCATCGCTCAGCTCGGACCTCCTCGAGCGCTATTCATCGTGGCCAAAATTGGTTCGCGTTACCGCGTACATCATGCGCTTTATCGCGCTATGTCGTCGCCGTCTTCCGGGAAAATCGGCCGGTGATCCGGTCGGCCCGGACGTCACGGCGGACGAATGTTCCAGAGCGCGTACACGATTATTAAAACAGATCCAATCAGTGTTGTTGCCCAAAGAACTGCACAAACTCGCGAATCGATTGGAATTACCGTCGAAGAGCTCAATTCTTGCCCTTCGACCGTTTCTCGATGAGGACGGTCTGCTTCGCGTCGGCGGCCGGATTTCGCGCGCTCCAATGCCTTGGACACGGCGTCATCCGATTCTGCTCGCGTCGCATCGCATCACGAAGCAGATCATCGATCACGCTCACGTACGTGGGCTGCATGCTGGCGTGCAGCTTACCCTTAGTATAGTTCGGCGCGGCTTTTGGGTAATTCGAGGTCGGGGCGTAGTGCGGGAGCAAATCCATCGATGCGCGGTATGCGCTCGCGAGCGCGCCGTCCTTCCATCGCAGATTATGGCGGACCTCCCGCGTGTCCGAGTCTCGGCTCCGGCTCGCTGTTTCGCACATTGCGGCGTCGATTACGCCGGACCAATCCTCGTGCGTGCCTCTGCGGGACGAGGTATAGTGACGCGGAAGGCTTACATCGCCTTATTCGTCTGTTTGGCCTCGCGCGCCGTGCATCTGGAGCTCGTAAGCGATTACTCGACTCGGGCATTTTTGAACGCGTTTTCTCGATTCGCCGCTCGTCGGGGAATGCCCAATACGGTTTACTCTGATAACGGTATTAATTTCGTCGGAGCCGATCGTGAGCTGACCGTGGCCTACCGGGCCGCGCTCCGGGACACGAACTTCCAGAGTTCCACCGCACTCGACGGTGTCAACTGGAAGTTCATCCCTCCAGCCGCGCCACATTCGGTGGGATGTGGGAAGCTGGCATCAAGTGCGTAAAACATCACGTGCGTCGCGTACTGCGAAACAACACTCTCACTTTCGAGGAGTACACGACGCTGCTATGTCGGATCGAAGCATGTTTCAATTCGAGACCGATCGCACAGATATCCGACTCGCTCGACGACTACGAGCCGCTCACGCCCGGTCATTTACTCGTCGGATCCGATATCGGCCTACCTCCTTCGCCGTCGACTCTCCACATCTCGGAAAATCGTTTGATGCGTTGGCAACTCGTGCGACATCTAACCGAACGATTTTGGCGGGTGTGGTATCACGATTACGTGAACACGCTGCAACAACGGGGAAAGTGGAAGAAAGTGCAGCCGTCGGTCAAGGTCGGTCAGTTGGTCCTGATACGAAATTCGACTTTACCTCCGTGCAAGTGGGAATTAGGGCGAGTGACTCAGTGTCACCCCGGTCCCGACGGGCTCACCCGTGTGATTAACGTCCGCACCGCTAATTCCAAACTTCAGCGGCCGATCGTCAAATTATGCCTGTTGCCAATCAATTGTGAGACCGAATAGTGCCCACTCGGGTTTCGAAACAAACGTTTCAAGGTGGGCGGGATGTTTGCGATCCGACCAAGTCGTCGCTCTTTGTTTCGACGGAATCGAGGATTCTCGATGCCACGAGATATTCTGCGTGACTCGCGCGTGAGCACGCCGTGCGTGTTTTGCTACCAGACACCGCGTCGTTGTTGTTGCGATTTGTCAGCATGTGACTGCCAAATATGGCAACGTTTTAGACAATAGCGGTTAACATCTAATCTCCGAGTGACACAAAAACTAAAAATAAATGTAAGGTCGAAGTGACGAACGTTTTCGGTTCCTCGCTTCGATCAGATCTTCACTTCGCACCGCTCGCAAGTGCTATTTCAGTTTATTCCGCTCCGTTTTTTTTCGAATCAGCTGCTCGACCGCTCCGGTCGAACCTCATCGTCCGAAATACGATTGCGGCCTCAACACGTTGCGCTTCGAACGCACGTGCTACGTTCGATCATATTCATCGCACATTGTTAAAGTTTATTTTGTATTTTTTTATAATAAAATTGGGATCGCGTGTTCGAGTGGTGCTCGCGCTCCAACTTGCGAGTATCGGCCTCGCGGCACTTCGACGAACATCGAAGCCAGGATAAACGAGAAGGAGGAACGATCCCACGAAACACAAACAAAATCAGTGTCTTCCTTTCAATCTGAACCCCGCGCTCATTGCTGAGCTGTCCCGGCCTCTTGTTCGCTTAGCCAAAGAGCAAACAGAATCCTCACTTGAACTGTAGAAACTATGATTGTGATTATCATCAATATTAAGATTGTCATTGTTCGGAACAAGACCGAACATATAATAGCTCCGGAGATCTGGCTGATAATAAGGAATCGCAGAGCGACGTCCGCCCGCGTCCGGACTACTCGAGTCCGCTCGACGACCGGCCGGTCATCCTGAGTGAAGGCTGGGGCCCCGTAAGGCGACCACGGACCTTGCTGAACACGCAACACCGCGCGCCGACGCACCGCGCTCAAGGACGGCGGCGAAGCGATCGAGAGAGAAAGAGAGGACACGCACGCAATGATGTAGAGACGCCGATGTAAAACGCAACGAACGCAGTACACGCAATAGAGTGTCGCGGAAGTAACGCAGTAAAACGCAAGCGGAACAACGCAGGAGAACGACGCAACTATATACAAGCGAACAACGTCGCAAACGCAAAGTCCCGCAGGACACTTGGAAGAAAGAGCGTAGAAGCTCTAGAACGGCGACCGAGTCGCTCCTAAATCGCCAAGGCCCCCTACGGATACTTGGGAGGCAAGGGAGCTTGAAGCTCCGAGGAGACGATTGAGTCGCTCCTAAGATCACGGCAACGCCGTGAGCCCGAGATCACAAAACGAGATTCGAACCATTAGCCGCAATCCAGCAGGGTGTATTGGCGCCACCTTCAACTCAGTAGAGTATATAGAGCGGTGGTTCGAATCTAAGACGGAAGATCGAACGCCCTAGGAAGCCTAGAAAGCGCGTCGGTAATCACCAGTACACGATGCACGAACGCGTAGCACAATTCGCTACCAAAAACTGGCCAGGCAGAAGACAAGGCAAGGCAAGGCGCAAGGCAAGGCACAAGGCACGGCGCGCCCGGTTATATATCCGGGCGGTCGAATCTTGTCTGCGGGCAGCGGAATCGCGAGCCGCGCCGTGTAGCGGCCGCGGTTGAACCTACCGGGAGTCCCGCGCGCTTGCTCGCGAGAACCCGCGTCCCCCGCCGCTAGCGAGAACGCCTCGAGAACCAGGCCGCCCGCCCTGCAGCGTCGATTCCGACACCTACTTTCCGTACGGCATCACATGCCGTACGGAATATACCGCCCGCCTCCGTCGCGGCGACGGAAGTCAGCTTGGTGGAATAAACTCCACCAGGAAGGCCGCACTCGCGGCCTGGCGCCCGTGAGGACCTGTTGAACCCCTTCATGTCGAAGGTTGATTGGGGTGAGCCCCTTTCGGATCGACAGGGAGCCTCACCAGCTTGACCAGTGGCCGAGTCAAGGTCGAGTCCGCTGTGCGCACCTGCGCCACGCGGACGTGCCCGTCCGGGCCAGGCAACAAGCCGGTGATGCGGCCGAGAGGCCACCGGAGTAGGAGGAAATCGGTTATCCACCAAAATCACGAGGTCGCCGACGTCCAACGGACGAGAAGCGACGAGCCACTTGCCCCGGACCTGCAGCTGGGCTAGATATTCTCTGAACCATCGCTCCCAAAGATACTCCGTCATATGTTGGAGCAGCTGCCAGCGGCTTAGCCTCGCGACCCGAACATCCCCGAGTGACCGCTCGGGCGAACACAACAGCGGACGCCCAATCAGAAAGTGCCCCGGTGTCAGGGCCTCCAAGTCCTGTGGGTCGTCCGTCAACGGACACAATGGCCTGGAATTGAGACAGGCCTCAATGCGAGCTAAAAGAGTGGCGAACTCCTCAAAGGTCAGTGCCTGCTCTCCTATTACCCGTCGCAGGTGGTACTTAACGGACGGCACCCCTGCCTCCCACAGTCCGCCGAAATGCGGAGCCGAAGGAGGTATAAACTTACAATCGGTGCCCTGGTTACTCAAGGAGGCCGCCACCGGCCCCAACGCCATGACCGCCTGAAATTGCGCTCGCAGCTCGCGGTCCGCACTCACGAATGTGGTCCCCCTATCGCTGTACACAGTGACCGGCAGGCCCCGCCGGGCCGCGTAACGATGAAAGGCCGCTAAGAAGGCCGGGGCCGAATAATCACTTACCACCTCCAAGTGGACAGCGCGCGTGCTGAAGCAGACGAAGACAGCAATGTATCCCTTGGAGGTGGTACGGCCGCGTCCTCGAGACGGACGGACCGCTACCGGTCCAGCGTAATCCACTCCGGTAGTAGAGAATGGTGGGTGGGGCAATACCCGATCACGAGGCAGCGGAGCCATGAACGGGGTGATCGGGGTGCCCTTATGGCGTGCGCAGCGCACACAGCCCCGTATTACCTGGCGCACGAAAGAGCGCCCAGCCGGAATCCAGAATTCGCGCCTCAGGGTAATCAACGTGAACTGCACTCCTTCGTGCAGCGTGCGTTCATGCGCATCTCGCACAATGAGAGTCGCGAGCCGAGAGCGTCGAGGCAGCAGGACCGGCTGCCGCGCATCGATCGGTAACGCTGAGAACTGCAGGCGGCCCCCCACCCGCAAGAGGCCCCGCTCGTCAATCGTGGGGTTGAGTAGCCGCAACGCCGATCCCACCATCAATGCTCCCTCCCGCTTCAGACGCCCCAAATCCTCCGCGAAGAAGCGGTGCTGCGTAACCCGCAGCAGGCGCAGCCGAGCTTCACGCAGCTCGTCCGCCGTTAAGGGTCCACCGATCCGCGGGATTCGCAAAAATTGTCGCACATAGGCCATCACGCGGATGGAGGCTTTGCGGAAGGAGCATTATCGGAGGACACCGGACCAGTCCTCCGGACTCACGGCCACCACGTGAACCATGCGCCTCTCCTCGCAAATGCTTCGGTCGATCGCGACACGAATCAGACCCGGCCAGCCCGCTGGATCCCCGATAAGCCAGGAGGGGCCACGCCACCAAAGGGTGTGTTCTCGTAGCCCACCGGCCAACAAACCCCGGGAGGCGCAATCCGCGGGATTGTCGCCGGACGGGACATGCCGCCACGAAGCCCGCGGGAGGCTCTCGTGAATGTACGAGACGCGATTAGCGACAAAGTTTGTCCATCGAGATGGATGCCCTGTAATCCAATGGAGCGTGACAGAGGAGTCGGTCCAACAAACCAGGGGGGCCTCGCCACAACCAAGCGCCTCCACAGTGGCCTTCATGAGGCGCGAGAGCAGCTGCGCACCGCACAGCTCCAGGCGGGGCAACGATATTCGCTTCGGTGGGGCGACTCTAGTCTTGGACGCCAATAGACCGACACGGGTGGTCCCATCGGACCGTCGAGCCCGTAAGTAGATGACGGCGGCGTACGCCCGCTCCGAGGGGTCCGAGAAGCCGTGAAGCTGAGTCTCCACTCCAGTAGGCGACCATCCGGTCCAGCGAGGAATTCGGATTGCGGAAACCTCCGCGAGCCCGGTGCTAAAGGCGTCCCACCGTCGCGAGAGCGGAGAAAGGAGAGCCTCGTCCCAACCGAGCCCGGTCAACCATAAGTCCTGAAGGAGTATCTTCGCCAATACTACCATAGACCCTAACCAGCCCAGGGGGTCGTATAATCGTGCAACGACTGACAAGATACCACGCTTCGAGATGGCCGATGGAGCCCCGGGGTTGACCGAAAAGCAGAAGGCATCCTCGACCGGAATCCAACCGACCCCCAGCACAGATGCCCCCACGGCCCCAGGGTCCGGCAGAGGCTCGCGGTCCCCTCCGGGATACCGGACAAGAGTTCCGGATGAGAGGCCGCCCACTTCCTGAGTCGGAACCCGCCCGACATGAGCAAGTTGCTCAGCTCATGCTATCGACGGCGTGCCTCCTCAAGGTCATCTGCCCCCGCAAGAATATCGTCGATATAGGTTTGTCGACAGAGTAAGTCTGCTGCTCGGGGATAACGTTCCCGCTCATCCAGCGCCAGCTGGTGCAGCGTGCGAATGGCCAGATAAGGAGCGCACGCCATGCCATAGGTGACCGTGGTCAACCGGTACACCGATATTGCCCGCTCTAGCTGTCTCGCCAGAGAATCTGTTGGAGGTATTGATCCTCCGGAGCCACCCGTACTTGTCGAAACATTTGCTCGATGTCCGCAGTAAAGGCCACTTGATGCATGCGCCAGGCAAGTAGGATCTCGCCCAGTTCTCGCTGTAAGCGCGACCCCACGTGCACCAAGTCGTTCAACGACCGGCCATTGGTGGACGCTTGCGAAGCATTGAACACCACTCTAACTTTAAGCTCGAGGGCTTGTTTTATCACCGGGTGATGTGGAATAAAGTAAGAGGGCCGTGGTTGTTCGACATTGAGTGGCAGGCGGATCATATGCCCCTGTCGTTCATAGTCGTCCAGAAAGTCGCGATAGGCTTTGCCCAAAGAAGGCTGCCGCAGCAATCGCCGCTCTAAGCGGTGCAACGAGGCAGTGACAATCCGCCGTGTGTCGCCGAGAGACAGCTCAGTCGAAGGGCTCCTGAAAGGCAACCGCAACTGATAGCGGCCGTCAGCGTGACGCCGAAAGGACGCCGCGAAAAACTCTTCACAAGCCCGCTCCTCCTCAGAGAGCGGGGAAGCAACCGGAACCTCCTCCACCTCCCAGAAGCGCCGCAAGAGATCCGCCATGTTGTCCGACGCACACTGCACCACATGGCAATGAGCGCTGCCTGCTTCGGCGGCAGAAGGGAGAGCCCCGAACAGCACCCACCCCAAGCGGGTACGTTGCGCGACGGGAGCTCCCCGCGGCCCCCGGCGAAGCCTCGCCAACGCGATCTCGGCAAATATCTCCGCTCCAAGTATCGCCTCGATGCGCTCGTCTCCATCACGGTCATCCGCCAATTGGAGGCCCTTCAAATGCGACCACTTCCCCGTCAGCCTAGCCCTCTGCGGGGGGTGGTACGCCGTAAGCCGCGGTAGAATGAGGGCATCCACCATCGTGCAGAACGGGAGGCCAGCAGTTGCCTTCAGCCGCAATGACGTGCTGACCCGCACCCGCTGAGGGGGTCCTTCCGAGATGCCCGACAGCCCAACATCCACCGATCGTCGAGACGCGCGCAGCCGCTGCGCAAGCGCCTCGGACACCAGGCTCACCTCAGAGCCTTGGTCAATGAGCGCCCGAACCACAGCGGATCGCCCATTGGACGCCATCAGACAAACCCTGACTGTGGCCAAGAGAACTCGCTGCGCGGGCATCCGTGTCGCAGCATGCGCCGTTACCGGCCCCTCCTCCGACGCCGGGGCCGGAGACTACCGAGCAGAGTGCAGAAGTGAATGGTGCGGCTCTCCGCACTCCCGACATCGACCCTTAGACGGGCAAGCGGCTGCCTGGTGCGACGGACCGAGGCAGTTGAAGCACAACCCGAGAGCGCGCACCCTTGCCCGTCGCGAAGAGACCGGACGACCTTTAAAGATCGAACACTCGCCGAGGTCGTGTTCAGCACCGCACTCAGCACAACGCGCCGGCTTGGGCCGATGAAGATGCAGCGATCGTCGACTAGTCCGCTCGGAAGCCGATGAGGCACGGGGGCCGCCCCCAATGGATAGAACCGCCTCGAGCGCCACCCGACGCTCGTCCAGGAAGACCGCCAGTCTGTCCCAGCTCATTGGCTCGCGCCGGTCCGCGGTGGCCATCTCCCAGACCTGCCGCGTTGCAGAGTCTAGCTTGGAATGGACGATATTGACCAATATCACGTCCCAAGCGTCCACTGGCTGATCAAGAAGGCGCAAGGCGGCCCGCAGCTCGCTGGCTCGATCTAACAGCCTCCGAACCTCGGAGACGCTCTCCTGACGCATCGGGCCAATATCCCGGAAAGCGTCGAGATGCTGGTCTACAAGCAAACGACGGTTATCGTACCGTGCACATAGCGCTTCCCACACTTGCTCAAACGAGCCAGTAGCGACGCTGTAGTGCCGGAGCAGACGTTCGGGCTCTCCCGACACGCTCTGTTTTAAATAATGCATCCGGTGAACTGATGGTAACGACGGGTTATCGACTATTAAGGACTCGAAGAGATCCTTAAAATTGCGCCATTCGTCAAACTTCCCTTCGAACTTCGGAATGGGAATGCGAGGCAACGAAGCCTCGGGCACTACTGCCTGCGCGGGGACTGCGTGAGCAGCCGACTCAGCCTCCTGAACCCTCAACCCATCGAGCAGGGTTTGGATTTCTGCGCGCTGCGCAATGTAGACTTCCTGCACCGTGCCACAGGCATCCTGCGCACGTAATCCTCTCGCACGGTCTTGAGGCGAGAAGCTCGGATCGTGCGATGATCATCCTGGAACTGAGCCCAGTACGTGTCGAGAACTTGCAAACGAGACGTCAACCCGCCAACTGACTTCAGTTGACCGGACTTGCGTGCATTGTCCAGCAGCCGCTCCATGCGGTGCTGCCGGTCGTATTGCAGCTCGATGAGCCCAAGAATATCCTCCTCTGACGACATAACGGAGCCCGAGCTAAACAACTCGACCCAGGTCCGAGACTACCGCTCCCAATCCGGCTCGAAGGACCAAAATTATGTTCGGAACAAGACCGAACATATGATAGCTCCGGAGAACTGACTGATAATAAGGGATCGCAGAGCGACGTCCGCCCGCGTCCGGGCTACTCGAGTCCGCTCGACGACCGACCGGTCGTCCTGAGTGAAGGCTGGGGCCCCGTAAGGCGACCACGGACACTGCTGAACACGCAACACCGCGCGCCGACGCACCGCGCTCAGGGACGGCGGCGAAGCGATCGAGAGAGAGAGAGAGGACACGCACGCAATGATGTAGAGACGCCGATGTAAAACGCAACGAGCGCAGTAGACGCAATAGAGTGTCGCGGAAGTAACGCAGTAAAACGCAAGCGGAACAACGTAGGAGAACGACGCAACTATATACAAGCGAACAACGTCGCGAACGCAAAGTCCCGCAGGACACACGTGCGTGACGTCAACGGTGCGCGGCGCCCGAAGCACGTCAGGCACGTGTAATGAAACGACCTCCGTCGTTTCGGATGGCCTGCCCTTCCGGACTTAACGGCCAATAGCCAGCTACGGTCCCGAGGACGCGTGGGAAATGAGCTCTGAAAGCTCTGGCTCGCAGGACGACCGAGTCGCTCCTGCGAGAAAGCCAAGTTCCCAACGGATACTTGGAAGAAAGAGCGTGAAAGCTCTAGGACGGCGACCCAGTCGCTTCTAAATCACCAAGGCTCCCTACGGACACTTGGGAGGCAAGGGAGCTTGAAGCTCCGAGGAGACGGTCGAGTCGCTCCTAAGATCACGGCAACGCCGTGAGCCCGAGATCACAAAACGAGATTCGAACCATTAGCCGCAACCCAGCAGGGTGTATTGGCGCCACCTTCAACTCAGTAGAGTATATAGAGCGGTGGTTCGAATCTAAGACGGAAGACCGAACGCCCTAGGAAGCCTAGAAAGCGCGTCAGTAATCACCAGTACACGATGCACGAACGCGTAGCACAATTCGCTACCAAAAACTGGCCAGGCAGAAGACAAGGCAAGGCAAGGCACAAGGCACGGCGCGCCCGATTATATATCCGGGCGGTCGAATCTTGCCTGCGGGCAGCGGAATCGCGAGCCGCGCCGTGTAGCGGCCGCGGTTGAACCTACCGGGAGTCCCGCGCGCTTGCTCGCGAGAACCCGCGTCCCCCGCCGCTAGCGAGAACGCCTCGAGAACCAGGCCGCCCGCCCTGCAGCGTCGATTCCGACACCTACTTTCCGTACGGCATCACATGCCGTACGGAACAGTCATTATCATCAATATCAAGATTGTCATTATTATCGATTTCAAGATTGAAACTATCATCGATATCATTAATATTAAAATCATCTATTTCATTAACTGATAAGTTAATGTCAATACTATCATGCATCAGCATATTTTCAATATCACTATGTTTCCTTGCAAACAACTTATTCACTTGTTTCTTAGCTGTTCTAAGAGCTTGCTTTTTTATAGATGCTGATTTCAACTGAAAACAAAGTCGTCCTTGAGGTTATGAAATGTATCATATGTACCTCTTATAACAAATTTTGATACTGTCAATTATAAAATTTTTATCTTACAATTTATAAGACAGTACTGTTTACATCTTAATGATAACTCTGTAAAAAAATGACAGCCTGTCGAAAGAAGGAAACAGAAAATATTTGTCAATGAAAAATAATCATCAATTAAACTTGATAGTTTGACGTGTGTATAACCTTAGACTTTGGTCAATGTACAAGAATAAGACACAGAAGTAATATGTATAAATTACATATTTTCTTTTGTGTCTTCATCTAAGTTAAGAATTATGTATGAAAGTTCACGGTTAACACTAAACAATGGCTGTGTTCCAAAATTCACTGCCACTACTGAAAATGTACAGTTCATGTCACGCATAAATGTAACATGTTACGAACGTTTTGCACTGAATCCCTTAGACATACGACGTTCTCAAATTTAACCGACAATTTTATTACACTAACTGTTGGGGAAACTAAGTACACTTAATTTCTATGGAAGACATAGTACATCGATTTTACTCTCTCTGACTATATTGTACCAAGTCTTCCTATTGATATTAGGTTATAATCTTATGTCAATACTTAAATATGACAACACGTATTTCTATGATTTACTGTAAAATAAACTATCTATTAGACATGCAAACAAATTGTTAAATTGATATACCATATGTCCTATAAAGATCAAGTGTACTGTTTCTCTTAAATTCTAACCTTTTTTTTACTCGGCTCCATGTCTGCTCTGCTCGAAAAAGAATTATCCATAAATTCTGATCAGTGATATGCTTCCACCGTGTCTGCATACGCAAGCGTTTCACTTTCGTTTCCACTTACATACACAATTATTCTGTCTCTTCGTGTGACAATTCATGTTTATCATTTGCAGCCATTGGTTTCACTGAATGGTTTCAAGTTTTGGCTGCGTTTGAGGGTATGATCCATTAAACGCTGCAAATGGTTTGAAACGCCGGATAGACCAATCATAGATCTTATTTGTGCGTTTCAAAGCGTTTGCAGCGTCTAATGGATTGTACCCTGAATATTCACTGCTAGTACACCGGCAAATTGGTGGTAAAGCGCGCCGTGGCAGAGTTTGAATGGCGTTCTATAGCATTTTTCGCGTAACCGCGTAACCAATCAAAAGTGTTATGATATTCTGCGAGAAAGCACACAAAGGTTGCGTTCAGCAGAGAAAGCTGCTTTGCAACTGTTGTAAAATTTGTGAATTTGATTGGAGTATGCTCTTAATTTTTGTTGAATCCAAAAGCATATACCAATCAAATTCACGAATTTTACAACAGTTTCAAAGCAGCTTTCTCTGCTGAACGCAGCCAAAGCCTCTGGTTACGCGGTTAACCGTTAACCGTTACGCGAAAAATACGTGCCACAGGATGCTATCCTTATTCCCCCTCTCTTGTTTTATTCTACATTAATTTCTAATAGCCGGCTGGTTTTATTACTGGTAAATGTTCAATGCCAGCGGTAAATAGCATTTGTTGTAAGTGAATCGTGTAAAAATAGCAAATGTGCATCAGTTTAGGGAGTCTTACAAAAAAAAACAGACCTTCTGTAAACAAAAAATAATTTGTGGTTTGACGATGCATCACGTTCAAAATAAATAAAAAATTATTTATTTATTATATAACAGCTATTATTAATAAATTGCGTAAATATCGCATTAACTTAAGCGCATTTTTAACACATAATTAATGTGGTTTTGAAGCCAATGCAGTTGTATGCGCATTAAAAGTGCGTTATACGCGCATTGGCGCTCCTTGGGATACTGCCGGAGAATCCGCTGATCAGATTTGTTGAAGACTGGTTTGCCTCTGCTTACAGAAGAGACGATGCTCGAGTTAAACACAGTCCCATTTCTGTCTAGCGTTCTAGCACTACAAGGAAAACTTAGGATAATAAGAAATCATCATTTTCCCTCCTCCTTTGAATACTCCTTCAAGCTCTGATTTTTTAGACCCAGCATCAATGCTAATCTATTTGATGATATCAGGAGATTTAACAAGAGAAAGGGGAACGGCAATCTTTGGTTTGACTCCAATAATAAGCGTTTGTCGGTTGAAGGGTTTCTAAAGCTAGCGGCACACGGTGCTTGTTTTCGTGCTGGATGGCTTCCTGGATGAAAATACTGCGTTGTGATTGGTATATTTTCGAAGATGGATGAAAATGCACCAATCAGAACGCAGTATTTTCATCCAGCAAGCAATCCAGCACGAAAACAAGCATCGTGTGCCGCTGGCTTTAGACGTGCTCGCAGTATCATTCGTGACTTGAACCTATCCGCAGAAGTGTACACAGATGGCTCTGTCCTTGAGAACAGAAATGCTGGATTTGGTGTATACATCCCGTCTCCTGAGTTCCACATATCCATCCACACCTTTAATTCGGGCAGTATCTTTTGCGTTGAGGCAATGGCTATCTTTCGGGCAGTTAACACTATCACAGAAAAAAACTTTACAAAAACCGACATTTTCACTGATTCCCTTAGCACCATCAGCACACTTGACTCAAACGACCCGGAGGGTAAGGCTTCAAGTATTATCCTGGCCATCAAATTTGCTTTATGGAATACTTTCATCAAGGGATTAGATATCTCTCTTTTCTGGACTCCAGGTCATAAAGGCATTCCAGGCAATGAGTTAGCGGATGTTTTGGCCGGTCTGAGAGCGAGAAGCACAGAACCTCCTAACGAGATTATTTCACCTCCTTTTGTGGATGACCTTATCGATGAGTTCAAAAGGAAGTTACAAGAACACGTCCTGGAATTTTTGGAAGGAGAATTCTTACTCGAAGGAACTAGGTACAGGAATGGAATATCTCAATTATCTACTAAACCTTG
Organism: Harpegnathos saltator; assembly: GCF_003227715.2. Classification (NCBI taxonomy): domain Eukaryota; kingdom Metazoa; phylum Arthropoda; class Insecta; order Hymenoptera; family Formicidae; genus Harpegnathos; species Harpegnathos saltator. The sequence continues at coordinate 61,638 of NW_020230720.1, read as the reverse complement.
GTTCTCCAATTTGAACCACATAAAAAGAAGAACTATTACACTGATGGCAAGGATGAGATCTAAGCATATCTGTGTCACGGAGCACCTATCTGGGAAACTCAACGTGGAGGACTCCGCTTGTGAATGTGGTTGGATTAACAGAGACGTGGATCATATACTATTTAGATGTCCTTTATTTACAGAAAACTCCGATCGACTGGAACTCTAATTCTTCCAAATAGGGGACATTACAAGCAACGATGAAATTGCAAACTTGGCGTTTAACGACAAATTCATTTCTAGTTTTGAGGAAATCGCAAAATTCCTAGAAGAAACTAACCAGACGCTGTAATCAATAACAACACTTTATATATGGATACCAGAGAGGAACCTGAGAGCGGCCAACACGGCGTTTTCGGCGACACCGATTTTTCGCACTGGGAATGGGCGCTATCTGCATCCATTTTGAGAGGGGAACTACGATGTTACATCCACTTATAAAATCAAACGAACTCACCGAGTGAAGTTCGATTTGAATTATGCCTGATATCTCGTCCGGATGGACAATGTAGTAGTGCTTCCATGCACGCGTTGGCCAACATGTTCAGAATAACCGCCAAAAACGGAAGAAAGGCGCACGCCTGACACCTGCCACTCTGTGCGCTAGTGGCGCTCTGTGGCGGTTACCACCTCATTGTTTGAGAATAGCGAATCGCCCACCATAGTCAAGGAAGGGGAGGGGAGCAGTCGTAGCTGCGGGTGGGAATGGTACATCCGGACGAGACACCAGGCATAATTCAAATCGAACTTCACTCGGTGAGTTCGTTTGATTTTATAATTATGCCCTTAGTCTCGTTCCGGATGGACAATGTAGATGTTCAGAAGGCGATTTGCTCGTCGTAGCAAAGAAGGAACTGCTTTGCGAAATATTTGTGGTTACGTTTTTTTTTTTTACTTAAGAGAACATGAGCCGAAGGACGTTATCGTCGACTGTTAAATAAAATAAAACATGGTATATGCTATCTGATATGAAGGTAGCCTACACAGTAAATAAGGTAACACAAGGCGAAGGAGCGAGCTTTGTGATAAATATTAAGCTCGACCTAATAGAGAATCACTAAATTGTTCGGGATTAACCATCGGACGATTATAAAATTACGCGAAAACGCGAGAATGACCGGACCAGCCCGCTGCTCGTTTTATTATATCGAGAGAGACGCCGTGATGAGCTGCAAAGGATGTCGATGCGTGTCGAATACTATGCGCCGAAAAAATATCCGTCCGGACGCCGCATTCCGAAAGACACGAACGGATCCAGCGACTAATAGTTTGCGGACCTACTGCTCTGTGAGGTTTACGATAGGCAACGAACAGAATATCGCAATATGGCGCGCGAAGATGTTGCGTAACGTTCAAATAATGCGACATCAAACGGTAAAGACAGAGATTGTCGTGGTCCACGAAAGGAGAAAAAGAGAAGAAGGGTTGAGAGCGCCCCGGCGCTGAAGTTTTGAGGCGCTCAGGAATATGAATGAGCAGCTGATCTGCTAACAAAATTTGAGAGACTTTGATCGCTGCCAGAGTCTGGACGCGTTGACCGGTGCCAAGCGCGAGGAGCACCACAAGTTTTTTGGTTATCGTCGCTAACGGGAGGGAATCGTACGGATAGAAAGTATCAAGCTTATCTATAACAGGCGCCGGGTCCCAAATGTACTCGTAACGAGGACGAGGAGGCTTAAGAGCTCCCACGCCTTTACAAAATCGTTTGACAAGCGGATGACTACCAATATTATTGCTGGTGATTAACGATATAGCCGAGCGGGTATTATTGAGAGAAGAGTATGAATTTGTTTTCTCCAATTCTCGCGCGAGAAAGTCAAGGAACTGCTTAGGTGTTGGCGAGAACGTAGATATCGTCGAAGCTCGGCAGAATTGCCACCAGGATTGGAGGGGCTTGGAGTACTGACGAAGCGTGGAAGAAGCCAGGGACGCCAAAATGGCCTCTAGTGCCCCTGTAGGGACTCCGCGGTAGATGAACGCATGCCTGATAATATTCCCGCCGCTAGGGACAGAGTCCGCCACGCTGGATGACAATTCCTAAATGGGGAAGAAAGCAAATCGTAAGATGGTGAGAGAATGATGGGGTCGTCAATTAGAAGTTGACAAAAAAGAGGGAACCAGGCCTGGGAGGGCCACCACGGCACCATCACTATTCCCTCTGCTCTGTCATTTAGGATTTTCCGGAGGACGCGAGGCAGTAATATAAAGGGGCGAAAAGCAAAAAAATTAAGATGGGCCCACGAAAAGGTAAAAGCGTCTATGGTTATAGAGCCCGGATCGGGGAACCAGGATACGTATGCCTTACATTTCGCGTTAATAGCAAATGCGAAAAGATCTATTTGAAAGGCGCCGAGAGCAGATGATATTCTTGAGAACGCCTCCTGCGATAAGGACCATTCAGTGTCAATACTAACAGTACGAGATTCGGCGTCTGCAATAGTATTTTCGATAGAGGCGATATAGGAGGCGAAAATAAAAATATTACGGTGTTCACACCAACTCCAAATTTGTCTTGCCATGGCAGATAAAGTAGGATGCTGAACAGATCCGAAACGATTAACATAAGAAATCGCGGTTGTATTGTCTACGCGAAGAAGAATGTTGCAATCGCGGAGATAGGCAGCAAAACATTTAAGGGCATAGAAAACCGCTTTAAGTTCTAAAAAATTAATGTGATGCCCCCTATCCTCGGAAGACCACCATCCGTGGGTATGATGTGTACCGCAGGAAGCTCCCCAACCCGATAATGAAGCATCCGAGAAAATCTTGCGAGCAGGTTCACCGGAGCGAATGACATGAGACTGCCGGAAATCGGAAAGGATGTTTAACCACCAATGAAGATCAGAAGATAAATGGGAGGGAATGTCATACAGGCTGCGTAGTTGCCCTTGGATCTCCCTAAGGCGAGAAACTTTACGCGTTCGAAGGCCTTAGTATAGAGCAGACCAAAAGAGACCGCAGGGCAAACTGAGATAAGAGATCCAATAAGCCGTGCGAAAATTCTAATCCGGCAGGAAGATTTGTCCAAGAAAGCATGTAAAAATTTAAATAACTTCTGGCGACGATCCGGAGGAATTGCAATGGATTGCTGGACAGAGTTGAAAACAAAGCCCAGATATTTGCATGTTTGAGAGGGGTGAAGTTGTGATTTTAAAACATTGAAGAGAAACTCAAGTTCAGATAAGAGGCGGAGAGAGGCTGTCAGGTTTCGTAGGCAATCGGTTCGGGATGAATCAAAAAATAGGAAATCGCCTAAGTATACGACTGAGGGGAAACCCTGGCATCGTAAATGCGTCACTACCGGACGAATAATCTTAGTAAAGATGTACGGCGCTGTGGAAAAACCGAAAGGCAATGCAGTGAATTCGTACACTGTGCCTCTCCACTGGAAACGAAGATATTGCGATACCCAGGGGAAATGGGAACGAGTAAGTACGCGTCCTCAATGTCAAGAGTTGTCATCCACGTGCCCGGAGTCATCAAGTGAAGCACAGTGCGCCAGTCTTCTAGCTGGAAATGCGGTGGGGATAAGTATTGGTTCAGGTCCTTAAGATTAAGAATAAAACGCCTACCCCCTGAATCCTTCCTAATAAGGAAAAAGGATGATAAAAATTGATCATCCGAAGGAATGGTGGCTACTATGGCTCCTTTAGCAAGCAAACGCGCGATCTCCTTGTTACAGGCGTCTGCACTGTCCTGAGACAAGGAAGGTTCCCTTAAGAAAGGACGGGGCTGTGGAAGCGACGAAAAGGGGATATGATATCTAACAATTGCCTCGAGCACCTCGGGATCGGAGGTTATCTTTTCCCAAGTAGAAATATAATGGGCGAGACGCCCCGCAGATCTTATGTGACTTAATGACGAGTCCGGGATCGAGGGCGTGGGCGTATTTGGCGCGTGCGGCTCGGCCTCTGTTGAGCCCCTGACTGGCGAGCCGAAGATACTGGACATTGGACAGGGGCCCGGAAGTTTCCCGAACTTCCTGGACGAGAGGCTGCTGGTTGACGCGCAGATAGTGGCGGAGGCCTGGGAGCCGGCAGTGAGGCGGGTTTCGTCAGGTCGCGGCCGACTCGTGCACAAGCCTGAGCCGATCTCAGATCCTCGGCGAAACTCGCTCCAAAGAGCCAGTCGTCAACTGCCGAAGAATCCGCCGCCGATTTTCCCACAAAAGTCAAGCAGGGTTTGATGAATGCTTGTCTTGTGAGCGAAAGGCGAAATTGAAGATCCGCCAATAAGTGAATGCCCTCAACCAGCTTGGTAAAAGCGGACTTCGCCCTCTCATCCATCAGACAAGAGTATTGGAACTGCAGCAGTTCCGAGAGACCAGAACCCAAAGCGTGGAGACAAGCTCCGACCTGGATTTGAGTTCTAACCTGATATCCGTCCATCTTTAGAACACTCGGATACTTGCCAAGGGCTGATATAAGCTCCTTATTCATCTTAGGAGGGCCAAGATACGACAGATCTCCCCTAGGCTCGTACCTCGCTAGGAAGGCCTGGCGCAGGTCTTCCTGCAAGCCTGAGCGTATCTCAGACTTGGTTGCTTGAAAGATTAAAGAATCCCAAGATGCGTTGCTTGCCAAAGGCTGAGACTCACCAAACAATTCCTGGGTCAGCGAAAGAGGACCACCAGCCTCTGAGACCAACTCTGGAGCAGAGTCACTAAAAGTGACGTGATGATGTTCACTGACATCAGGCTCGGGCAGAAGAACAGACTCCGCCTGACCAGAAATCAAAGATTCTGCTACAACAGAGAAGTGAGGGCGCGGATGAGTCAGTCGGTTATGTTTTCTCCCGAAGTAAGCCAGAGAAAACATACCTGGTTCGCAGCCCCGGTTCTGAAGAACCGTCTGCTCATCCGTCGAAAAAACCTCCACAGGAGAGGCATCCTCGTGCCTACTCTCCTGGGGGAAACGAGTGACCTGTGCAGGATGGAGGCTAGCCGAAGAGCCTGGCACACTTTGTTTTTCCATGAAATCGAAGATCTTCCACAAAGCTTCGGCGATTTTATCCTGAGCTGGAGGATGCGAGGACGGTGATTCCTCCGATGGAACTCGGCGAGGCGACCTGCTACGCCTAACCTCTCTCGCACGCTTACGGGATCTATCGCGAGACCTACGCCTGCGCTTGCTCGAGCGAGAATGGGAAGGGCTGCGGTACTTATTCTTCGACATGATGAAGAGACCTGTATAAAAGGAACTCAAAAGAATCACAAAAAACACAAGAAAGAAAACAAACGGAAACACGAACTGTTGACCGTGCGTGCAACAAAAACACAATGAGTAATCGCCACAGAGCGCCACTAGCGCACAGAGCGGCAGGCGTCAAGCGTGCGCCTTTCTTCCGCTTTTGGCGGTTATTCTGAACATGTTGGCCAACGCGTGCATGGAAGCACTACTACATTGTCCATCCGGAACGAGACCAAGGGCATAATTTTATGTCTCGACGGTAAAACCTGCATCTGGTGGCTGTCCGTGCTACATCCACTTTCAGGCGGTTTAAGTCCGTGTTACAACCATAATAGCGTACTTGACAAGCACGGTCTCGCGCATTGTTATGCATTTATGACATGAATTAACATGTTAACATGCACAAAAAATAAGAATTGAGATTGTATGTGATTAATATCATGAAGATTATATACGATTTATATCGATATATAAATATATGATAATAAGATAATATTTTGTGTGTACCCAAAATTATTTTTCCAAAATATTTCAGCGTTACGTATTTATTTATACTCCGGCAGGCGTTTTTAGCGCAGTTGTGTCCGTGTGCATGTGTTGCATTGAAAGTGTGCGTGACATACATGTGCATATACGCACTCACACACACACACACACACACACACACACGTGTCATACGCAACAGATAGAATCTCAGGGTATATGCTTAAACATTTTCAATTGCCGTATGTTCTCTGTAAGAATGTAGTCGGCACACACACACAGAGAAACTGCTCCCGTCTATCCGTCTGAGGTCCCGCCCTCCGCTCGGCTTGTTTTGACGAGCCAAGCGAAAACGAGAGAGAGAGAGAGAGAGAGAGAGAGAGAGAGGGGGGGGGAATGTGTTCGCTCCATCTCGCTCTGATTCGCAATGTTGCCGAGATTGTGCTTCCCGACACACGGCCGAGACTGACGTTTCACTCTCGGCGTGAATCCAACGAGATGAGCAATCGATTTCGATCAAACTCGTTGTGTCGATAGATTTGCATGACAAATTAACATTGCACTTAAAGATACAGCGTAGCATTGAAGCGTTTGCAAGAAAGTCGCGATTGAAAATCGCGAGTGCTTCATGAACCAAATGAAGGAGCGAGCTTCTCAAAGAGCGTGTGGCTTGGTAGAAGTACGTTAGACTCGCGGGGTTGAGGTCGGTGGTTCGCATCTCCTTGGCGGTCGGCGTTGTCCTTTTCGCCAATCTTTTTTTTTTCGTTTTTTAGGAAAATGCACGTGTTGCATACAACATACGTGTATCACAATAAATTTTTTTTCATTTTTTAAGAAAATGCACGTACTGCATACAACACACGGGCATCGCAAGCATTGCACGTTTCGTCGATGACACTTCCTCTGAGACCCCGCCCTCCACTCGACTTGTTTCGACGAGCCCAGCAAAAGAGAGACAGAGAATGTGTTCGCTCCATCACCTCGGTGAAGATGGATTGTTTTCAGATTCTTCAAATTTGAAAAAAATTATTAGAGTTCTGAATGCCCCTCGCAGAGTTCTAGAGTTCACAATCCTTTATAGAAAGAGTTCCGTCATTTAAAGTAGAGAAAATACCATTTTAAAAATCGGAGGGCCAACTTCACGACGCCCCTCATTATGTAAAAAATGTAAATTTTTTTAGATAGATAGATAGATAGATAGATTTTTAATAGTTCTATAGTTCTAGATAAGTTATAAAAATAGTTCTGTTTAAAACAATAAGAAAAATTATATTTAAAATTCTCGAATTAGAAAACGAAGAATGGCAAGAATTCTACCAATTTTGGTTTTAGCGCGTCGAGTCTTAATATTAATCTTTAGAACTCGTGAGGGGCTAACCAGAACTCAGAATAAAACATCAGATTTTCAAAAAAATTGATTGTTTATTAAACACGTAAAATTTTTTTTTCACTAATCCGATGTTTCATTCAGAGTTCTGGTTAGCCCCTCACGAGTTCTGAAGATTATTATTAACACTCGGAACGCTAAAACTAAAATTGAAAGAGTTCTCGCCGATTTTCGTCCCTCGAGTCGAATATTTCCATGTCCCTCGGATTGAAAATTTATTGTCGCAAGTCCGACGTTTCATTCAGAGTTCTGGTTAGCTCCTCACGAGTTCTGAAGATTATTATTAACACTCGGAGCGCTAAAACTAAAATTAAAAGAGTTCTCGCCAATTTTCGTCCCTCGAGTCGAATATTTCCATGTCCCTCGGATTGAAAATTTATTTTCGGAAATCCGACGTTTCATTCAGAGTTCTGGTTAGCCCCGCACGAGTTCTAAAGATTATTATTAACACTCGGAGCGCTAAAACCAAAATTGAAATAGCTCTCGCCGATTTTCGTCCCACGAGTCGAATATTTCCATGTCCCTCGGATTGAAAATTTATTGTCGTAAGTTCGACGTTTCATTCAGAGTTCTGGTTAGCCCCTCACGAGTTCTAAAGATTATTATTAACACTCGGAGCGCTAAAATCAAAATTGAAAAGTTCTCGCCGATTTTCGATCCGAGAGACATCCGAGAGACATGGAAATATTCGACTCGTGGGACGAAAATCGGCGAGAACTCTTTCAATTTTGGTTTTAGCGCTCCGAGTGTTAATAATAATCTTTAGAACTCGTGCGGGGCTAACCAGAACTCTGAATGAAACGTCGAATTTCGGAAAATAAATTTTCGATCCGAGGGACATGGAAATATTCGACTCGTGAGACGAAAATCGGCGAGAACTCTTTCAATTTTGGTTTTAGCGCTCCGAGTGTTAAGGAGGTCGTACAGGGTGACGAGCAGAAATACAAAGGTATTTTTAAGAATTTTTTGAAAGTAAACAATGTGATATAAAAATTTTCTGTTTTATTGTACATAAACTATAAATATTGGAGAACATATAAAAAATTTGTTTGAAGTGATTGGACAATGTTAAGGCTGGTCTACACAAGATTAAAATAGCTATCTCCCAAAAAAAGTTGTCGTGGCGTTGACAGCAAATTGGCCGTATACTTTATCTGAAACAAAAAAATGAAAAAGATTTAGAAACTACATATGATTGGCTATCGCCGTACGTAGGGAAATTTAAAAATATTGAAAAATAACAAAATGGCGGACTTCTAAATAAATGGTTTGAAATTTCAGCAATTTTTCGCGTGAAAAAAGTTAAATAAAATTAAATCAGTTTTATCAATCAAAAAATGGCTACGTGCTGCTAAAGAGAAAGGTTTTCTTGACAAAATGCAACCTTAATGAAGTCGATTAGATTGTTAGATTTTTTTATTTGCTGTCAACGCGGTGAAAAAATGTCATTTCGAGAAAAACGCATTTAAAGTTTCATTATCCGATTACTAATACTAGAAATAAAAAATTGATTCACTCACCGCTATTCAGCAATCCCTGGGCCATATAAAAGTTCCTCTGCATCCATCAATGCATCTTCCTCATCACGATGAGTACGTAAACGGCCCTCACACGTGTTACGCCGTGCTTGCCGCTCGGCTTTGTTGGTGCGCTCAGAGTCGATATCGTAGCAGTAATTGTATACTGTCTCGTCGATTTCAACTTGTAATAGTTGCAAAACATCTAGAAGAGCAACGTGTCCATCATTAAGAATTATTGTGCCAAGATTAGCGGCAATTTTGACCGTAGGCGTGCCACTGAATGATGTTTTCGGTGCGAATTTCCAAATAACGTTATTTAAACTTTCGTTATTGTTTTGATTAAATGCACCTAAACATATTTCTAAATGGTTATCTCGGCTTAGCTCTTCATATATTGGTTTGATAGCTTCAGCAACATCTGATAGCAATGCTGGTTTATGCTTGTAACTATGTAGAGTTCCAGTTGCCTTTGCTTTTTGCCACGAGCACCATGAGTCTTCATCGGTCGGACAGTTCTCATGCTGCGGATTTTCATCGGTGGAGCACTTGTCTAAATAAGTTGCCCAGATAGCTTTCCTCATGTTTTCTAAAGAATCACTATGGCGACGTATTGCGAGACCGTAATATATTGTAAGGTCTTTTATAACACTTGCAGTTAATTTACCCTTACCGCCGAGGCCTTTTGTAGTTTTCTTAATATTTCGCAATCTTGTTCCCATACGTTTTGCCACATGATTCACGCACTCTTTTTTCTTCACGTCGGGCGAAATCTGCTCAACAATTTTCTTATACGTCTTACAATCGCCAATATAATTTACATAATTTTTGCCGTGTAGTTCTTCAGCTCTTGAAAAAATTTCTATCATGGCATCGGGTTCCATTTTACCTGCAGAGCCGGTGTGATTAGCTTCGCAATCCTTCTCATGTTCTTCATGCCAAATTTCATAGTTTAATAAATGTGTTTTATTTTTCCAAAAAGTACATGAGCTGCAAGTTGCTGATTTAATGCAGATATCGAGTACTTTTTTACTGTAATATCCAATGATTGTTATAACGCCATGTAACGAATTGAAACCGCGTTTGCGCCATGTGCCATCGCCTGAAACAGTCAATCCATTTACATTTTCACATTTCTCATTCGTCAATCGTACTTCCAATTTACCGGCTTTTTTTATTGATAAATTTTTTATGTTCTCCGTGGCATCGAGAATTTGAGATACGATGACGGAGTAGAATGATTTGAAAATTGGACGCGGCAAATCCATGAACGCGCAAAACTTTTCTGCTCCAGCTAATCCAATTCCAAGTAATCGCATTGCAAAAATAAATCGGCGATTCACCTCGTAAGCATTTTTTACTAACGGGCATGAATTAATTTTTTTTAGCATGCACGATTGACATTTTATAACGATTTTGAATCCAAGTCCTCGTCTACTGCTTTCAAGAATCTGCACATCACCTCCACATTCTTTACATTTCAGATATTCACTTATAAGTGAAAAAACAGTAACAAAATTTATAAGTCTGTAGCCAACACTTTGATGAATCATAATATTACTTTCGTCCGAGCTACTTAGTTTTTACGACAATGTACTGATATTTGGATCAGCCTTCTCTACTTCGTATCGGTTTGGTGGAGCCGATCTACGCCGCTTTCTATCAGGTCTCTGCGTTTTTGTACCACTTTGGTGCCTTTTTCCTTTTTTATCCATGATATAATGCGAAAACACAGTACGAAGCGATCTATATGATGCGAAAGGAGCAACTGGCGAAGGTCGACTGAAACTAACGGTTTTTGTTTGCGCGCTCTCTACACTTCTAAAAAAACGAGCCTACGTGGAACACGCTAAGGCTGGGGACCGTTGAAAGTACACGTCAGCAGCACGGTCATTTCAATAGAGGATGCTGATCCCTTTCAGGCAATTGAAAAGGTATTCGGGCACGCCCATGGCTTACCTGCGCTCGGTGAGGAGTAGGCTCGGTATAGATACAGCTTTACAAGAACTGCTGCATCTCTGTTATTTTTTCAAATTTCAACTTAAAACTTCGTGGGCATATTCTTGGAATGTATATCTATTGAAAAAAAAAAAAATTTTTTTCCGACCCGTCACCGTGTACGACCCCCTTAATAATAATCTTCAGAACTCGTGAGGGGCTGACCCCAACCAGAACTCTGAATGAAACATCGGATTTCCGAAAAAAAAATTTTACGTGTTTAATAAACAATCAACTTTTTTGAAAATCTGATGTTTTATTCTGAGTTCTGGTCAGCCCCTCACGAGTTCTAAAGATTAATATTAACACTCGATGCACTAAAACCAAAATTGGTAGAGTTCTTGCCATTTTTCGTTTTCTAATTCGAGAATTTTAAATATAATTTTTCTTATTGTTTTAAACAGAACTATTTTTATAACTTGTCTAGAACTATAGAACTATTAAAAATCTATCTATCTATGTATCTATCTAAAAAAATTTACATTTTTTACATAATGAGGGGCGTCGTGAAGTTGGCCCTCCGATTTTTAAAATGGTATTTTCTCTACTTTAAATGACGGAACTCTTTCTATTAGGTTGTTCGGAAAGTTCGTTTCAAATTTTTGAAATAAATTAAGAGTGCAATATTTTACACAAAGAGGAACTTTATTGAAGCAAATATGTACCGTTTTGTTCAACGACCTTGGCCCATCTTTCAGGAAGCTGCATGATGCCTTTGCTCCAAAATAAATGTTTCTTATTGGCGAAGAATTTATCAAGATGACTTTTGAGGACTTTCAAAGACTCGAATTTCTTGTCCCGAAGAAAATTTTTTAAAGAAAGAAACAGATAGTAATCAGATGGGGCAAGGTCGGGAGAATATGGAGGATGAGGAAGAACGTCTCATTTGAAGTCTAACAGCTTCCTACGGATAGACATTGCGACGTGAGATCTGGCGATCATTATCATGATGGAAAACAATTCCACGCCTGTTGGCCAATTCAGGGCGCTTCCGCGCGATGGCAGTCTTCAGTTCGTCCAGTTGAAGGCTGTACTTCGCCGCGTTGATGGTTTCGTTTAGTTGAAGAAGCTCATAATATACCACGCCCTTAAAATCCCACCAGATACTCAGAAGAACCTTTTTCGCGTGAAGCCCCGGCTTGGCCACTGTTTGCGTAGACGCGTCGCTGGTTCTCCACGACCTCTTGCGGCTAACATAATTGTATAGGATCCAACTTTCATCGCCTGTTATGATCCTCTTCAAGAACGGTTCTTTTTGGTGCCGTTGAAGCAGCATATCGCAGACGTTCACACGTTCCAGCAACTGCCGTTCATTCATTTTATGCGGCACCCACACATCCAGTCGACTTGAGAATCCTAGCTTTTTCAGATGGTCATGCACGGTGGAAACAGACTTGTGCAGAGTGTCGGCGAGTTCTCTAACTGTCACTCGAGGATTTTCGTGCACGAGATCCATAAGAAGCGTTTCATCAACCTCCTGAGGCCGGCCTGAGCGAGCTTGATCTTCCATGTTGAAATCGCCAGCTTCGAATCTTCGATACCATTTTCGAACTGTCTGATGAGTGACGCAGGCATCTCCATATACTGAGAACATCTCATTCAAGTCTGCGAAGCCGTGAAGCCACGTTTAAAGCAATATAGCATCACATGACGAAAATGGACTTTTTGGTTCTCCACTTTTCAAACTGATTTCTGACGAAATAGTTGCACTTAGGAAGATCTGCGAAGTTTCCTTAGCGGGCTCATAGATCCGAGAATGTTTGTTGACAAACATAAAATCGTTTAGAGTGCCCTCGTTCTTACTGATTACATAGAAATGTGGAGCGCGCGAAATTTGAAACGAACTTTCCGAACAACCTAATATAAGGGATTGCGAACTCTAGAACTCTGCGAGGGGCATTCAGAACTCTAATAATTTTTTTCAAATTTGAAGAATTTGAAAAAAATCCATCTTCACCGAGGTGATGGAGCGAACACATTCTCTGTCTCTCTTTTGCTGGGCTCGTCGAAACAAGTCGAGTGGAGGGCGGGGTCTCAGAGGAAGTGTCATCGACGAAACGTGCAATGCTTGCGATGCCCGTGTGTTGTATGCAGTACGTGCATTTTCTTAAAAAATGAAAAAAAATTTATTGTGATACACGTATGTTGTATGCAACACGTGCATTTTCCTAAAAAACGAAAAAAAAAAGATTGGCGAAAAGGACAACGCCGACCGCCAAGGAGATGCGAACCACCGACCTCAACCCCGCGAGTCTAACGTACTTCTACCAAGCCACACGCTCTTTGAGAAGCTCGCTCCTTCATTTGGTTCATGAAGCACTCGCGATTTTCAATCGCGACTTTCTTGCAAACGCTTCAATGCTACGCTGTATCTTTAAGTGCAATGTTAATTTGTCATGCAAATCTATCGACACAACGAGTTTGATCGAAATCGATTGCTCATCTCGTTGGATTCACGCCGAGAGTGAAACGTCAGTCTCGGCCGTGTGTCGGGAAGCACAATCTCGGCAACGTTGCGAATCAGAGCGAGATGGAGCGAACACATTCCCCCCCCTCTCTCTCTCTCCCTCTCCCTCTCTCCCTCTCTCCCTCTCCCCCTATCCCTCCCCTCTCCCTAACCTCTCCCTCCCCTTTCCCTCCCCTCTCCCTCACTCTCCCTCCCTCCCTCCCTCTCTCTCCCTCCCTCCCTCCCTCTCTCTCTCCCTCCCCCCCCTCTCTCTCTCTCTCTCTCTCTCTCTCTCTCTGTCTCTCTCTCTCTCGTTTTCGCTTGGCTCGTCAAAACAAGCCGAGCGGAGGGCGGGACCTCAGACGGATAGACGAGAGCAGTTTCTCTGTGTGTGTGTGCCGACTACATTTTTACAGAGAACATACGGCAATTGAAAATGTTTAAGCTTATACCCTGAGATTCTATCTGTTGCGTATGACACGTGTGTGTGTGTGTGTGTGTGTGTATGTGAGTGCGTATATGCACACGTACGTCACGCACACTTTCAATACAACACATGCACACAGACACAACTGCGCTAAAAAACGACTGCCGGAGTATAAATAAATACGTAACGCTGAAATATTTTGGAAAAATAATTTTGGGTACACACAAAATATTATCTTATCATATATTTATATATCGATATAAATCGTATATAATCTTCATGATATTAATCACATACAATCTCAATTCTTATTTTTTTTGTGCATGTTAACATATTAATTCATGTTACAAATGCATAACAATGCGCGAGACCGTGCTTGTCAAGTACGCTATTATGGTTGTAGCACGGATATAAACCGCCTGAAAGTGAATGTAGCACGGACAGCCACCAGATGCAGGTTTTACCGTCGAGAGTGGATGTAGCATCGTAGTTCCCCTCTCAAAATGGATGCAGATAGCGCCCATTCCCAGTGCGAAAAATCGGTGACGCCGAAAACGCCGTGTTGGCCGCTCTCAGGTTCCTCTCTGTGGATATTAACAAGAGAGTGGCGTCGGAGCAGTGGCTTACACACCCAGAGCCATCTATTGAATTGAATTGAATTGAATTGACCAATCACAGAGAGACAGTTCGTGTTATGGAGAGGCTGCGTATTTTCATGAACATTGGAGGTTATCTTTATTCGTAAATAATTTCATCTGTGCAAACATTATTTGAAGGAATATCGTGATCCAAACACGAAAGAAAATGCACGGACAGAGATATCTTCTGTTATGAATATGTCAGGTAAATATTTAACCCAATACTTTATGAGCTAGAGACGTAAAATACCGAGAGTACACGATATTTACGGTGGTAAAAATATTTTTATATATTTATTGGTAGTGACAGAAAATTATATGATATATATTTAATACATTTTCCCTATTAAAATTTCCTTTTACTTAGATCTAATTCTATTTTTGTATATGTTTCGTGTAGCATTGGTTTGCCAAACACATTGGGTTTGTCTCTGCCAACAATTCAGTAAAGAAAGGGAGCAGCGAGAACTAGAAACCAGAAATGGAGCAGGCAAACCTACCAGACAAAAATGGCCTCTATTCGACCACTTAAATTTTTTGGGGCAATTCGTCTTTCAGAGAAAGTTTGTTTCATTTTTCATTACAAGATTAATTATAGGCTCAGTTAATACAGAGCATCTGTTATATTACATACGTTATAATAGGTTTATTCTTTTTTACTGCATTACTGCACTAATTTTTGATGATGCCAACGAATTTACCAGTTTCTTCTAATTTCTTGTCTGCAACTGATTTTGGATATTTGTATAATGGACACTTTGACTATTTGACAAAATTACCATTTGGCAAAATAATCTCATCACATTTTTCAATATTTCATTTTATCTATATCTATACTGTAATTATCATGATTTCAGAAGTGTAAGTAATGTAGGTGCAACATCTATCTTAGCAAATCAGCCTCGAAATGTGCAATACTATAATTACCAAAATGACAACAACGTTAAGGTACGAAAGATTATTATTTTTAAATAAATAACGTATACTGTGATAATACATTTAACCATTTGTTTTGTAGTAACAGTATTAGTACAAGATGTTATCATAACAGGATTTGCACGTTGCCTATTTTATAATTTATAATGTAATTATTTCATATATGTATAATGTAATTATTGCAAATTCAAATTCAAATGTATTCAGCAGAATATTATAGTGTGTAACTGTAGTAAATTAATACATAATTTCAAAACCAGTTATATGTATTGTAGACAACAATCTTATATGCAATTTTATGTGAAAGATATATTAACCTCATTTACATTTATTGATTTCTAGTTCATGGATTGTCATAAAGAATCGCCATCTGATTGGATTCCAGTTACCTTGTGCAATAACAATCTACATTCAAACGCAAAAAACCCGGTACACTAAAAATTTGGGAAAAAATTACAAAATTTCAAATGATCATAACTTGGTAAATAATGAAGATACAAATATGCGCAGAAATGCAAAATGAAGCTTGAAACGTCCTCTTTAAGAATATCTGAATGGCAATTATGCTCGGCCATTTTTCTCAAAATGGCGGATGATAAAGTGAGAGGATGCAAAATTGATAATCAAAGGTCCGTGTTTGCGATGGTGCATGGTGTGCATCAGGTATCGCAGCGTAATGGGACCAAATGCACATGAAAGTATAGAGTGTTATCTTTAAAATGCTACTTTACCGAGCTCGATGTGATCATTTTTCACTGAGTTGTTCCAAATTTTGCTAAAAATGCGGTTTTCTTGTTAAATTTGCATAATTCAGTGAATAAGTATCGCATCAAGCTCTATAACGAAGTATTTTAAGGAAAACATTCTATACTTTTAGGTACTTTTCGTCCCATTGAGCTGCGACACTTACTTTGCTCCATGCGCCGTCGCACGCTCGAACCTTTTCTTAGCAACTTTTCATGTTCTCCTTTTTATCACCCGCCATTTTGAAAAAATATCGTTGCGCACAATTTCGATAGATCTTTCGAAAAGTACGGTTTCAAAGCTTTCAAACCGTTTTTGAAATTTGCTGCTAGGATATTTAGGTGTCGAGATATTCAATTTCGAATTTGCAACAAATGTCGATTCAGCGAGGCTTAAGGGGCTAAGAGGCTTTGCGGTTTATTTGGCTCTTTCATAATTTCAATAGCCGCGTTCATTATTCTCTATACAATAATTTACACAATTTTGCGAATTGGAAATTTAATTTTTATCAAAAGATATTCTTTACCCTTCAGTTACGCATGATCACTGTGGTATACACTTTAGTTCGCGAAGCTGTCCCTAGCTCTCTACCTTCTCCGTACGATTGGCCACAGGTACACAGCTTGAATATGCTGTTCAGGATCGCGCCTGAGTTCGCGGTGACCCGGCGCGCGGGATGCCGAGTCGCTGGACGCCACCTGAACGTCGAAATTCCCTGGCGCTCCTAGTCCACGGAGCCGCCGCGACGCGGCGATCTGGGTTGTCGCGCGCACGAGCCCCTCGGCTCGCACGCGAGTTCGAGCTGCCCAGGGCATATAAGAGTGCCCGCGGAGACGATCAGAGATTGCCTTCGTACAGTTTTTGGCCTTCGTATGGTCCACCGCCGATAGTGGCACTATCTCTTGTACGCTGGACTTCGCGAGTTTGTCAGTACGCCGGGCTTACGTTCTGGCTTGACTGAGATTCTGTCGGTGCGCCGGGCTTTAACGCCTGGCTTGACTGGATTTTTCTTAAATGTATGTGCCAAGACAATAAACAAAGACAAACAATTTTCCTTTTCCGAACGTGTTCACTCTGATAAGCGCTGCCTCGTGCGACTTTTCTTTTTCCGTGATCTTTTCCTTTCGAGGCGCGTTGCTTCGTGCAACTTCATCAATTTAAACCATAATTGATTGTTTCGCATCGAAATTATTGCGTCGATTATGGCGACGATAAATCCTGAAAAGGCTGCTCAAGTTATTGCTTTAATTGAAGATGGCAGAAGTCGAAGGTACGTTGCTCAGGCACTTGATTTGTCAGTGTCAACTGTGCAACGTGCTTATGCCAGGTACTTACAAACCAATTCTTTCCATAGAAGGCCTGGTTCGGGACGTCCTCGATGTACCAATCACAATGATGACCGATTTATTGTTTCAAATTCGTTAAGAGACAGACATCGAACATCTGTTCAAATTAGAAACAATTTAAGGGATGTCCGCAACATTAATGTATCCGTTAACACCGTTCGGAGAAGATTAAAGGAACAAAATCTGCTTTCGCGCAGGCCAGCAGCTGTACCTTTGCTTAAATGTCACCATCGCGTAGCTCGACTCAATTTTGCAGTTGAGCATAGAGACTGGACTTACGCAGACTGGAGCAAAGTACTCTTTAGCGATGAATCTCGTTTTTGTGTCTATTCTCCAGATGGACGAGAACGAGTTTATCGTCGCGGTGGAGAACGATTTGCAGACTGTACGGTAAGTGAGAGGCATAGCTACAATGGAGTGTACTCTGTAATGATTTGGGCAGGAATTTCAGCTAATGCTCATACAGATCTGCACTTTTTTGACAAGAATATGAACGCAGATGTATACGTGGAAGACATACTCATTCCGTATGTTGTTCCGTACGCACCCTCCATCGGAGAGAACTTCTTGTTTATGCAAAACAATGCTCGACCACACACTGCGAGAAGAGTGCTTGATTTCTTCGATGAAGTTGGCATAAATCGACTCGATTGGCCAACAAATAGTCCAGATTTAAATCCAATCGAACACTTATGGGACAACCTCGGCAGGAAAGTACGAAATCACATACCTGCTCCTCAGTCACTGCGAGAACTGCGAATAATTCTCGAAAACGAATGGAATACAATTACGCAGGATGAAATTAAAAGACTAATAAGGAGTATGCCTGATCGTATGAATGAGGTAATACGCGCACGAGGCAATCATACCCACTATTAGTACACACACACCACACACACAGCAGAGAGGGTTTGGAGTCATTAATTACTGCAGGAGTGACGAACTGCGGGGTCCTTATCTCTGCTGTAACACCACACACACACACACACACACACACACACACACACACACACACACACACACCACAAGGAGGGTGTGAAATCTTGAAATACTGTGGAGCTGACGAACCACGGGGTCCTTATCCTTGTGGTATACAAACACACACACACACACACACACACACACTACATACAATGGGACTTTTCCTACCAGCAAAACTCCATGCGGTTTATATTGGGAAGACTTACAACCATAATTTGAGCTAATGACAGCGGTATCTTAAAACGCAATTCATCTTTATTACGTAATATCGATTACGCAAAATGAAGAACCTAAATTGAATTTTACTTTCATTTCCCTGGCTTTCAAAATAATAAATGCAAATCATTGAATATATTGTGCAGGTTATGTAAATTATTATATAGAGAAACATGAACACAGCTATTGAAATTATGAAAGAGCCAAACGAACCGCAGAGCCTCTTAGCCCCTTAAGCCTCGCTGAATCGACATTTGTTGCAAATTCGAAATTGAATATCTCGACACCTAAATATCCTAGCAGCAAATTTCAAAAACGGTTTGAAAGCTTTGAAACCGTACTTTTCGAAAGATCTATCGAAATTGTGCGCAACGATATTTTTTCAAAATGGCGGGTGATAAAAAGGAGAACATGAAAAGTTGCTAAGAAAAGGTTCGAGCGTGCGACGGCGCATGGAGCAAAGTAAGTGTCGCAGCTCAATGGGACGAAAAGTACCTAAAAGTATAGAATGTTTTCCTTAAAATACTTCGTTATAGAGCTTGATGCGATACTTATTCACTGAATTATGCAAATTTAACAAGAAAACCGCATTTTTAGCAAAATTTGGAACAACTCAGTGAAAAATGATCACATCGAGCTCGGTAAAGTAGCATTTTAAAGATAACACTCTATACTTTCATGTGCATTTGGTCCCATTACGCTGCGATACCTGATGCACACCATGCACCATCGCAAACACGGACCTTTGATTATCAATTTTGCATCCTCTCACTTTATCATCCGCCATTTTGAAAGAAATGGCCGAGCATAATTGCCATTCAGATATTCTTAAAGAGGACGTTTCAAGCTTCATTTTGCATTTCTGCGCATATTTGTATCTTCATTATTTACCAAGTTATGATCATTTGAAATTTTGTAATTTTTTCCCAAATTTTTAATGTACCGGGTTTTTTGCGTTTGAGTGTATCTGAAAATACGTTGGTGATTATTTTAGATTCAAAACATACCCAGTAAGCAAAATGCTAACAGAATGCGCGCAGATTGACGCCAATTTCGATCAGATCTCCAGATCAAAACCATAGCCATCTGTGTCCTCATTAAGCTCGTGTTTTGTCGACAGGACCTGTATGACAGGCCATGCGAGCAGATTGTCGGCAGAAACCGCGCAATTCCTGCTGCCAAACTACACGTAGAGTCTGCGCGTAGAGTTTGCTCAGTTTCTGCCGCCAATCTACCGTCAAATTACTGCAAGTCTTGCGCGGTTTTTGCTACTAATTTTTTAACTAACTCCGACGAACTTGATTGTTGTAATGGAGAAGGAGTTGTTCTTGGCATCGGCGAGGTTGATTGTTGCAACGGAGAAGGAGTTGTTTTTGGCATTGGCGAGGTTGGTTGTTGCAACGAAGAAGGGGTTGATCTTAACATCGATAAAGTTGATTGCTGTGACGGCAAAAATGCTGGTATATGCAATTCTACAAGTGCTGTTGGCTACAAACAATATCTGTCAAATATCTGACAACAGGATCTGGCGCATATTTGACCATAATTTGATATAACAGATTCTGCGTTAAATTTGTTGCTTATTTGCCATCAAACCATGATAGCAGGCTTTGTTCGAAATCAGCTCGCGCAGGTTTGGCTATCTGGATACATACTGCTAAAATATATACTGCCAAAGTATATTTTAACAATATAATAGTCCTATTTTATATAAAAGTCTTTGGTATTTATTTTTATTATCTCTATTTCTGATAAAACATTTGTATAATTTTCTTAACTATACATTTGTTACCATTGAATTACTATTTTATTATTCATATTATTATTCTTACTTATTAAATTATTAAATTATTACTTATTAACTTATTAAATTGTTTGTAGCCAACAGCACTTGTAGAATTGCATATACCAGCATTTTTGCCGTCACAGCAATCAACTTTATCGATGTTAAGATCAACCCCTTCTTCGTTGCAACAACCAACCTCGCCAATGCCAAAAACAACTCCTTCTCCGTTGCAACAATCAACCTCGCCGATGCCAAGAACAACTCCTTCTCCATTACAACAATCAAGTTCGTCGGAGTTAGTTAAAAAATCTCTGCTCATATCTTTCCATTCATCTTCTGAAGGAGTTTTCATATATACTCCCATTAAAACACTGGCAATAATTTCACAGGTTTCTTTTATTATTTTATGAGCAGTAGACACTCCTACTCTATGAGCGAGAACTAATGACAATATTTGGTCGCCACTAGCCAGGTATCTATGATAAAATTGTTTAAATAATAATGAATATTGTACTTTGTTATTATTATAATGTGTTATTAGAATAACACATCTATCTTACCTAAATGTAATCACAAGCCGTTGTTCCGGACAAATTGGTTCTCGTAAACTGTTTTTCTGTAGATAAGGTCGCACCATTTTCAAGTAATTCATAAAATATTTCGACGTCCATTCGTGTACATCGAAAGAAAAGATCACAATCTTCATTCAATTCCGCAAAAAGGGTTGTAAAATCACCATATTCTTCTTGTCTTGTATTTATGAGTCGCACCCACCATCTCCTATTGATCCAACGCTTACGTTTTCTTCTTTTCCAAATGGCATATAATCCAAATATTTGCACATGAACCAGAAATAGCATAAAATTATCTTTGTCCTATAAAAAAAGTGAATAAATATTATGATGTATATAACACAAAAAATGCATGATAATTAAATACTTTGTTCATGTTGATCTATGTTATATTTGCGACTTTAATGATTGCAGAAAGCAATTCCCTCTCCTACTTAAATCTCGTCTGGCAAAAACCGAAATAATAAAACTTTTTAATTCGGTTTCAATATTATTGTAGGCAGATTTTCGTTCAGCATATGCGCACAAGCACAACAGCAGATGATTGGTTAACATAGGAGACAATTGTGTTTCAGTATTATATAAGTTTCTATTTCATGTTCCCATTCCCTGTTCCTATTTCCTGTGCCTTTGCATTATGTACTAGGCTTAACTCACAACGAAAGGCGAGAAATGAAATATACGTGGTATGACATAAATATATCAACAATCAATGGTTGCGTTCAGCAGAAAAAGCTGCTTTGTAAACTGTTGTAAGATTTTCGGTTAAACGCTATTCAGCGCTTTACGCTTTTGCAACATGTTTACTCAGCGGTCGCCATGTTTTCCAGCATACTAAAAGTACGCTTAATAAGCGCAACGTGTTGTGCTGCATTACCTAACCATAAAATAAACATGGATTGCAAAAGTATCACCGATGAAATAGAAGAACATTATACATATAATAATATAGTATATACCATTATTGCAACAAGCGATGTGCATGAGAAATTGCAAAATGATATGTGTTATCAACAATATTATCTAGATTTATAAAATTGTATATGTTAAGTATGCAGCTATAAATTGTTTTCGTGTTTTAATTATATCTCTATATTGTTTTAGCAATTAAAAAATATATAGTAATGATTTCCTGTATAAAATCGTATAGTAAAATCATGTCAATTACATTAATTTATAATTTACTTTTTTTTAACACACACATATACCTTTCATGTTTTAAGTTAAGATAATAATGCATTTTTCTGATCTTTAACATATTTATAATATAAATATAAATAATCTTTAAATTATATTATTATTCATAGACCCAGAATACTTTAAAATGTATTTGGCCCAAACTATGTCTGTCCACAAAGCAATAAATGTATCAAATGAAGAAAATGGTATGTATCTACAATTAATTAAAAAAATACATTCTATATTAAATTATATATATATATTATACTTATTGAATTATGTGAATTATGTTCCACATTCTATAAATCATTTGTCATAATACAAATCCGAAACCTGGAAACTTTTCGTGGAATAGAGAAAATACTAAGTTACTCTTAGAAAATTATTTTGAACGAAAAGATAAGTTTCGAGACCCAAAAGTGAAAAAAAGAACATTATGGACAGATATAGTTAACGATTTCAAATCAAAGGGATATGATGTTACCGAAGATGTATTGGATCGTAAAATAAGAAATTTGAAACAATCTTATAAAAGCTTAAAGGACAGTAATAAAAAGACAAGTACAGGACGTGGTAGGGTTGGTTGGGGATGGTATGACATCGTGGAAAACATCTTTATAGAAGATAAAACCATAAATATTGGTGCAACACTTGCGTCTATGATATCTTCTGATCACAATAATATTGAGCAGTGTGTCCTTTCATCACTAGCATCTACTTCAAGTTGTACAGAAGAACAAATGACAATTTCAAATTGCTCTGACACAAAAATAAGACAAGATATAATAAACAGTGGATCTTCAGTTTGGTGTGTACAAGTACCTAAAAACCATTTCTTTTCCAAAACTGTTACAAAAACTTGTAATTTCAATCGTTTTACTAATACTTTTCTATATTCATATATTAATGCAAAATTAAATTGGCTTAAAGATTGTGCTCAACTAAATTTTCATTGTAACATATACGATGTAAAAAATGAAGCGGATACTCGATATACATATGATCAATATATTAACACTATAATTAACAGACATAACTCTTACAGTGTCACAATCCCATCAATCCCAACAACCAATCCCATTCCTGATAATGAGTTCTCCGGTAGAAAAAATAAGAAAATGAAAAGTACAAGAACGAGAGCCTTGTATGATCTTAGAAAGAAGCAATTAGACTGCGAAGAAAGAAGAGTAAATGCTATAAATGAGTTGAAGGAAGCAATAAATGAGCATAACAGTATACAAAGAGAGAGGAATGAAATATTGCGAAATTTAATTGAATCCAATAAAAAAAGTTAATGTAATCAATGAATACAAGTAATAAAAACAACATTTATATATCTATGTACTTTTATTGTTTATATATTTAATAAAAAAATATATATTTTATACAAACAAATTAATTTTGAATTATTTAAAGATTGTGGACAATATTCATACGTTTTTCAATAGCTTCAACATCTTCATAGACGATATGAACTTGCTGTACTTCTTGCTGTACATATTCATTATCCATTACTAGTTCGTCCTCCATTATAAATCCGTCTCTATTTAGTATAAAATTATGTAAAACACAGGCTGCAGCAATCATATTATTACCTAGGTCAAAATTTGAGATATCTAAATATTTCAGTCTTCTAAATTTTGATTTAAGCGTTCCAAAAGCTCTTTCAATAATTGATCTTATTGAACTTAGTTTAATATTATATAAAAGTTGAGAACGCGTTAAATGACCATTATCTTTAAATGGTGTCATTAAATTTCGTAACAGAGGATATGCCGTATCTCCTATAATATGTCGATTTTCTGGAATGCATCCATTTCTTATGGCATTAAATAATGGACTGTTCCTAAAAACTCTTGAATCGTGCATGCGACCTGGCATTCCGATAAAACAGTCTATAAATAATCCTTTATAATCGCAAACACCTATAAATATTTTTTGTAATTACTGCTTATATTCAAATATACATACAGGGTCTGCCAAAAGTTCCGGAACGGCTAATTATTTCAAAAAATAATGATTGTCTAAAACAATGTTTGAAACAAAAGTTGTAGGGCTTAAAAAAAGCTATCAGATATTGATAATTGTTTGACCTTGGGATGACCTTGAGAAAGGTTATCAAGGTCGACATTAAAATCTTAAATGGAAACTCCAATTTTTATTACACCGTCTTTTTCCACCAATTAACAACTTTTGTTTGAAACATTTTTTATTTACCTAATATTTTTTGAAATATTTAAGGATAACTTGGTAACTTTTTCAATGTTTTTTTTTTATAGCTATCTGATAGTTCTTTTTAAGCCCTACAACTTTTGTTTCAAACATTGTTTTAAACAATCATTATTTTTTGAAATAATTAGCCGTTTCGGAACTTTTGCCAGACTCTGTATATTTTATTTACAATATATCCTTACCTTGTAGTATAATGGAATGAAAACTTTTTCGATTATAATAATCATTCGCATTTCCTACAGGTTGCTTGCAGGGGATGTGACATCCATCTATAGCGCCAATTACTTCTGTGAAACCACGCGATCGAACTTCAAATATCTAAATTTAATAAATGCTTATAAGAAAATTGTTATTTTATTAATTATTATTAGTAAAAATTGATAACTCCAATGAAATAACTTACAGAACAAGATAAATCACATTGTACTACATTTGGCCATTGCACATAAGTAGGCATTAATTGTGCCAAAGCATATATTAATAAATATTTGGTAGCCAGTGCTTTTGGCTAACCCAAATCTATCACTCACTGCTAAAATACTTTCAGGTTTAGATAATGTCCAAATTGTAAACATCAACTTTTTGCTCGTACATACATTTATATTTTCTTCTTGATTTATGAGAGGACCAACTATGTTAAGTAATTCCTATAATAGCTTAGTGATTCTCGCTCCTGATTGGTAAATACTTCTGGGTCTATGAAGAATCTAAAAGAATGCTCCAATCACAGACAATAATCACTAAGCGCTCACTGATCATTTTGTTCTACTGAACGCAGCCATTGCGTTTAGCGGAGAAAACCGCTCAGTGAGCGATTAGTGACTAAATAAATACGATTTCACTTAAAATTTAATATACATAACTGTTCAATACCTTGTAAAAGACGCATTCCCATTTGAATGACTTGCGCAATGGGTGCATTCAGTACTACAACCGCTCACTGAGCGCTCAATGAGCTTTTACATTTGATAAGTATATTCTTTTAGATTTAAAAATATATACCAATCAGATGCAAGAGCTCACTTAGCGCTCAGTGAACGTTTGTAGTACTGAATGCACCTTATGTATCTATCCAGCCCCCCGTTTCTCGTAGTTTCAGGTGTCCACTTATTGAAGTCGCGGCGCTGGCAACAGTCAACACAGTTAGTATATATGTGTAATGTTAAAGGAAAAAGGTTATATGATATAGGACCAGTAAATGCGTTCCTACATATGTTACACTTTCTAAATTTTAATATGTAGTTACATAAATATATTGTTATATGATAGATAATACAATCTGTAATTTCAGGTAGATAATAATACTTTATTATGAACTTATTGAAAGTCCATTCGCTTTTTTCACAATAGCATAATACAAATTTATATGTATATGTTACGAATTCTTACTATAGATGTTTGATCCATAATAATATATATATATATATAAATTAATAAAAATATAAATATATATATATTTCTTTATAATTATATAATCAAAATGTATAACACAAAATAAAATAAATAGTATAAAATAAGGTAGGTACATAAATAATAAAGTATTTTTGTTGTTTTAGGATATTTTTTATTTAATTTTTATAATATTTCGCAGTTTTTTTAATATTTTGACTTTGTTTCTTTTTCACATTATTAATTTTATGACAGTATTGCCTCATGCGCATACAGATGTAAAATTCGATTATTTTTGCTAAAATAGCATCACCATGTTCTTTACATGGAAAAGACAAATTTTCTGTATAAATATTATCTATAATGGTCTCATATACATCAGCACGATGACAATATTTTGAAAATAAGCTTTCTAAGTAAATTATAAATTTAAACATGTTTAAATTTGGATGTGTTAGACGACCATCAGTTTTGATATTTATTAACAGCGCTACAGGAAAAAGGCTACACGCTATGGGATCAGTAATAGCGTTCTTACATATATCACACTTTATAAATTTTAAAATATAATTACATAAATATCTCGTTGTACAATAGACGATACAATCAGTTATTTCAGGTAGATGATAGTCATGATCTATTATTATATCATCAAGAATCCATTCGCTGTATTCAACAGCATGGTCCAACTGGTCTTTTAATTTTGTTAAGGATTTATCTGGTTTTTCATATAATTGTTTTATATCAGATATAGAAATTATAGGTTTTGTACTATCTGCAATAGAACAATTTCCATAACATGGAGGCTCAAGGATGCTTGAAGTACTCAAAATTTTATATAGTTGGAGAAAGGTAGGGGTTCCGGGATGGTCATTAGATCCTGCTGCTTGTCTTATTGAACCAAAAAATCTCTATGGAACAATATATAAAAACATATTAATACTAACTTGTAATAAAAATAATGTTTTAAATATTTCCTATAATAAACGTTCAAAGGTATTACGAAAAATTAAATATTTTTTGTCACAGTTCTAAAAGGTATTGTATATATTTTTAAATATATCATAGAATATACACACACATGAATTGATGGATTGATTTTATAATCAATATTTTAAGATGATCTAATGTTTTTATGTACTGTTCTAACAGTGCAAGGGACGATCCAAAGATGTTCCAAGTATGTAAATAATGTTAGGATTGGGTATATATATATATATACATGTGTCTTTCATAATTAAATGTTTGCATATATAGACATATATATATCCAGTCAACAAAATGACATCAAGTGACATTAATAATTTATTAATGACGCCTTTAATGTCAATAATACATCATTAAGACGTCTTTAGATGTCATTCTGTTACCTGGAGACACATTCCAGCAAATACGATGTTACATGCAACGTACATGTTAATTAAAATTTCCTACTCAACAATTAGCTACAAGTAGCAACAAGTAGCTATTATGTAACATGTGTGTTATATAACATTTACATGTTAAGTAGGAAATTTTAACTAACATATATATGTTACATGTAACATTATGATTACTGAAATATGAGCTTTGTTATCAAACCTCGAGTGAATCTTGATTCAAGCGGCCTGTTAAAACAAAGGGAAAACCAGCATTTGTCGTTAAATATTTTACTATATCTAATGTTGATTTTATCGTCACGCGAAGACCTTCAGCAGTTTGTTAAAAAATTGTCCTCTTTAATAGTACCATCAAGGACATGTTGCTCCCAAGCATCTAATTTTTCAAGAGATGTCTTTAAAATCTATTAAGAAATTGAACGTTTAGCATAATATTAGCTTCTTCAAAATACATAAATATATAGACAAAAACGAATATAAATTACAAAACAATTATTAACTAATTGAAAATATTTAATTTACTTTGTAGTCCGTATTTTCAACAGTCAAACCTTCAGAAACTTTATTTCGATTTAGTGCATCAAATAAGTTATTTATCCATTCACAAAAGTTTGCAGTGTTATCACATTCTTGTAATTCAGGTAAGAAATTTTTATAAAATCTCAATCCATGAGACATCGATTTACTAAAAACCTATAACAATGGCGTTTATATAAAGATATATTTTGTAAACTATTAGACTGTTCTATTAAATAATCTGTTAAAACGTTAAATAAAATACTGTTAAGATGTTTTACTTGAGTAGCTAGACAAACTCTCATTTTAGCTGCGTTAGTAAGTATTAAATGATTGGTTGTTATTTTTGGACATATTCGCATTAGAGCTGGTAGCGATTTATCTTTATTATGTAATATTCGGAAATAATCCCATTTGATATGTTTTTCATCAGGATTGAGCTAAAAATAAAAACGAAAGAGATTAAATATTTTAAATTTTCGTATTGTGAATAAATATTTGACTTGGTTTCCAACTTTGCGCCGCATTCTTTGTGAATTTGTTTTTGACGATTCGTGAGAATTCGTGAGGATTTCATTTCACTTTCTTAGAATAAGGATCGATTTTATATTGAATATACAGAATATCAAATTGATCCTCATTTTCAAGAAATGAAGTAAAAAGTTCACAAAACGTCAAAAAACAAATTTATGAAGGACGCGGCATAACGTCAAAAGCTAAATGAAATATAAGAGAAATTCACTATTTTTTCGAAAAACAATAATAATACTTCGATTTTCTGAAATCTCTCTTAATAGTACATTATGCACGAAGTAACATACAACTACATAAAAATTGAGTTATTATTTTACCTGTAATGATGTACTATATAATCGATTTCTAATAGTTTTGATAAGGTGTGGTATATCTGAGAATACATATATATAACGTCCGTTTACAGTGGGGTGATTAAAAACATTAATTAAATCATCTTTTTTTCCAGATACACCTACAATATTCCAAAATTTTCTATTAGTTGCAGCACCGTCAGTAATTATACCGACTTTAACATTGATATTTTCTAATAATGCAATAGCCTATAATATAAAAAAAATAAAAACAGTATGAAGCATATTACATATTTAGCAATTTTTTGCTGAATTATGAGAAAAATATGATATATATAAAAATATTTGCACTGCATATTGTATATACCTTAATTACTAGTTGCGCAAGTACTTCTCCTGATACAGGCCCCTTGGAAGCAAACACTGCTACTGGTTGGGAATAAGAATCTGCAAGTGGCTGAAACATTATTACTAATCCATGGTCTGCTTTATCATCAAGATTAAATGATGGTATCCCTTCACTTCCAAAGTCAATCAACCCTGTATATGTGAGATTCTTAGAGTTCACATTAACAGACTCTCTAAGATGTATTTCATCGAGCAAAATTACACCATGTTTTTGTCTCTCTTCTTTTTTTTCCAATGCTAATTTAAACATCTCAAAAAATTTTGTGTCGAAACCGCATGGTGTATCAATAAGTGAAATATATCTAAAACCAATTCATATATTGCATTGTTATATAAAAATCGCCATATACTCATACCATATTATACATATTTCTAAGTAGAAATTATATTAAAATAATAAAAAAATGTACGTATATTACCTGCATAGTTCTAATACATGGAAGGGGTAGTATTTTGTTTTTTCTTAAAAAATTATAAGCTTTAGGTGACTTCATATGTAATAACATACATAATAGTATCCAATCTTCACTATATCTGTGACCTTTAATATTTGTATGTTTCGCAGCTTTTATTATTTCTTGTATTGCAGTTAACTGATGTTGAGAAATTTGTGTTTCTTTTAGTTGGTCTTTTATGTTCTCTATTGAAATTTCTTTTACTTTCATCATATTATCTGCAAGTTCTTTTCTCAATTTATTTGATATATATTTAGCTCTATTTTTTGCTTTTTGTGCTTTATAATATCGTTTGCGTAATAATAAAATTTTCTTTTGTTTTTCTGTTTTTGATACAGCTATTTTTATTCTTTTAATTGATTTCATTATTTTTCTCCGACGGTATTTTTGATTTATAGATTTGTTTGCAATGGCACAAAATTTACATTTCTGGGATGAAAGTAATAAACATTTCTTGTGTCTCCATATACTATTAATATCTTTAAAAGCTTCATTATATTCAACATCTTTAATCTCACTTTTATTTGTACCACAACATATGTCAAGGCTATCAAAAGAAAATAATGTCTCTTGTAGCAGTTCTATTCTATTTATATTATTATAAATCTGTATGTGTGATGGAATATTTAAAACGGGTTGCTTTAAGACATTTATTTGTAATGTCATATCTTCTTTGAGTATGACTTCTTTGATAGGGTTAAATGAATATCTGTCATTATAATTTTCTATTTTGTTGCATGTTGTTAAAAAAAATACCAATAATCGTGTGTCACTACTGCAATATTGTATGTGCATCCATTGACTTGGCATATTAAACTGTTTTCTGTTTATACTATCTATTAAGCTATCAAATAATAACATTGTCGTACGATCCTCTATTGTATTATTTAATGATGGTACTATCACATGTTCATTTTCTTCATGTTGTTCAATATGCAGGTCATGTACATTTTGATCAATATGTATAGAATATCTTCTATATTTGGGGTTTCTTCAAACCAGGGGAATTGTGAAGGCACAACCCCTTTACGTAGCCTTGGAATTTTAAATGGCGCAGACTAAAGAAAATATTTACAATATGACAATTAATAATGACAAGTATAACTTACATAATTGTTATTTAAATGACTATTATTTAATAAATCAACAAGTGAATATTGCTGTTATATATATATAAATTATTAAATATTATTGACTATATTGCCTACTTTATACTGATTATTTAATACTTGTACTAAATAGTAACTTTCTATTTAATAATTTTAATTTATGCATGTAAACAATGGTTTATTAAACTAGTATAATAGTTTTTTTGATGAATATTATATCAGTATTAAATGATCGGTGTAAATTAAGCAAATGGAAAAATGACTTAGATAACTAACATAACTTACCACACCAAGAACATTTCCCTTCTCATCACAAATTTCACGTTTCCACAAAATATCACTATTTAAAAAGTGATGATGGCATACAGCTTATTTTGAGTTGATAGTTATATCATTTCTCCTTAAAGCTGCTTGCCATGCTTTTCTCACATTTTCGTCCTTTGGCACATAAAAAAAATGAACTGTTTCATGATTAGAAGTGTAACCTGATGTACAATCAAGTGCAATACAGCGCGGCATCATTTAATTAAATTAAGATTACTTTTATTAGATACATATTTGATTTTACTTTTTATTTTGTTATTTTTCTCGCGAAGCTTTAACACACTTCTAACCTCAAGTCATTGAAATTACAGACGTAAACACATGGTGACTGTTGCTAGCGCTACGTAGCGGCTTGGCTTCATTACGTAGACATACCGTAACAAAGGATATAATAGCAAGTGTCAGGGGCCTGTATCTATCCCTCCGCTGCTGATTTTTCAAAATGTAAGAATTGGGTGCGTTCACGACACTCAACGGTTGAGCAACTGTTGAATAATTTGTCAACGTTATTGGTCTGAATGTAAGAATCTAACAGTAAGGACCAATAGTCACTAATCGCTCATTGAGCGGTTTTCTCCGCTAAACGCAATGATTGTTGACATACTTATGTCATATCACGTATATTTCATTTTTCGCCTTTCGTTGTGAGTTACTGCGCAGGCGTGCTCCGCAGGCGGAGCAGCAGCTCTCATCTTTCCCGAGTCAGAGAGAAACCTGAGAGCGGACATGGCTGCATTTACAGCGTTATGGAAAAGTTGGCTGATTCGAAGCGCCAACTGGGTCCATTTTTTATGGACATGAACTACTAAGCCAATGTCCACGATTTGTCGGTACTATTCCGTGCTATGTCCATAATTATTTGGTTCTGTTCTGTGCTATGTTCACGAGCGAGCTAGATTAGTTAGATAAAAACGAAGAATCGGTCTTCGTCTCACCACCAGCGAATAAACAATCGCGACGAAGCGGTGTTATCGTAAGACAGACGTCGCCGTCTCCCCTTTCACCCCCTTGTTTTCCTTTCCACATTGTTTTATATTCATAATTCGGGAAGAAAATAATTTCGAGAGTTCGGACGATTTCTAGCAATGACGCGACAGAGATAACGCGCGGCCACATTAATTTGTCATGACTTTTATATTACTTATAATTACATAAACGCCCATATATGCAAATTATAGATAATTCCCAGACAGCACACGGATAACCAGTGGACATCCATAAGATGTCCTTTAAGGATATTGAGGATATCCGTAAGATATCCATTTTATATCCTTCGGACATTCAGTGGACGTCCATGGGTTATACGTTTATGAAATTGGTGGACATGCGAAAATCCCTAATATGTCCATATGATATCCGATGGATATCCAGTGGTTGTATAATGGACATGTAATGGACATCCAATAGAGTATCCGGATTTGTAATGTACAAGACAGTTGTGTAATTTATAAATAAAAAAATATTAAAGTTATACGTTTTAAAATGCATTTATTGAATTTATAATAATTTTTTATTATCTAAATGCATGTATCATGCTTACACTTTTTTTCAAACGGTTTCAGACTTTGTCTAGTTCCATTTAAGAACGAAACGAAAGATCTATTCCGATCAGATACTTCATTTTATTTTTATCTTCACACTATATTGCCTTTACGGCTGCTGTCATAATCAGTCACGGCGCAAGCCCGTGATCAGTGGTTCACATATCTAATGTTTTTCGTTCCTAAATGGATCTTCAACTGTCTAAACCGTTTTGCAACTGTTACATATATTATTCCATAATATATCCATAACATATATTATATCTCTAATATTTAACATTTATTTCAAAATAACATATTATATTTCAAAATAAAAATATTCATATTATTGCGCTGACTAGTAGCTTGTACTGGTTTGAAACTTAATATCTAAGTAAGAACTTTGATAATAATGCCTTTAATTTGCGTTCATTATTTATTATTATTTCCATTCATAACAAAATTATATAAAGTTCGTCTTAGACTCATCTTCAAATGATGTACAAATCATTTCATGAGTTGTGAAGCATCTAAAGGTGATCTTAAGACTATTTTAAATATAAGATAATATAGCCGAATATTGTCTATATATTTATGGAACCATGTTTGAAATCAGCTGTGGCCTTTAACAGCTTGAAGACTCGTTCGCGTCAATAAACAGGGCTCACGTGTTACACGTATGTTACGCGTTCAGGTGCGTGTAATTAGCAGAAAAAAAGTAAGGATGCCATTTCATATAGAATGAAAAAGAAATATATTGGGAAATAATCAATCTTTTAGCATTTCACTCAGATTTCAAATGTCTGAACTTTCCATGTACTGAAAAATGAAGTTCTTCTTAATATCTACTATCTGATTGATAAAAAATTACGTTGTAAGCGCTTTCACTTAGATATACATACTTGAAGATGCATTTTATCTTTGTTCCTTTTCTGCCCTTTCTTTTGCTCGTCTTAGCCAAGTTTTAATGCCTTCCTCGACCTCTTTTCGATTTTTCGCTGCCTCACACTGCAGGGCACTTTCTATAAATATAAATAAAAAATATAATATAGACAAATGTTATATTTGTAATATAGCTATGTTAATGTGAAGCAATGATAATATACATGAATAACAGTTCAAAAATACAAATCCAGTTTTCGATCAATTTTTACTAACAAGGGACATTCGGCAACGCGGAAATTCAAAAAAATCTGAAACTCTGCATAATTGTAGAGCAGATATACCTAATAACAAAACAATTTTTCGTTGGTGCCCAAAAACGGTTTTAAGGGTGGAAACAACCCCTTGAACAAAGTTGATTTTTGTCTTTCTAAGCGAATATTATCGAAACTATTAAAGATATGAAAAAATGTTTTAGACAAAAGTTTTATGGTTTTAAAAGTACTTTATTATGCTATATTTAGATTTTTTTTAAATGTAAAATTGTGTATAAAATACCCCCCCTCCTTCTCTTTTTTCAAATTGTTAAAATCAATTGTCCAACCAAAATAAAGCTTATTTTATGACAAATTCAACCATATATAATAACGTTATGTTTGGAAAAGGCAATATTGAAAAAAAAATTAAAAATGCTCTTATATATATGCTACGCGTACCAAACTTATGGGTTCGCTGCTTGACGATGGCATTTCTTTCTCCCTCATAATTACTGACTGTAAAAGGTAAGGAAGGAATAAAAACAGGTAATCTAAGAAAAGAATAAAGTTGATGTTAAGAAGTAAGTTGAAGAAGAACAGCATGATAAGGAGGACGCAGAGAGAGTGTATATAACCCTAATATAGATAATCTTTTAAATTCAATTGTAAAGAACAAATAAGGAAATGAATGATATGAAGAAAAAAGGAGAACACACACGGATTTAATAATGAAAAATATAATTTATAAATTTATTCAGTGTACATTTGTGTGTATGTGTTTTGCTTCATTCAGTATATAGGTTTTATTAATTAAGTAGTCGATATAGATATTCGAGTGAAAGATATCTTATATTTTGGTATGGATTATAATATTACAATATATAATATATACAAATTTTACAAGAATTGAGGACAGTAAAATATTATTTATTCTATATAATTATTACAATAATGATATTGCTCAAAGAAATGTTCAAAACAAAAATATTGCTTGCACCATGCACAACGTATAAAAGCCATTTTACCACAAATGCTACATTTTGGTATACGTTTTTCTTCTTTAAAATAACAATAATCGATTGGATTATGAAATTTTTCAGGCCGTGTTGATAAATAACCACTTTTATACCAGCTATATCTAAATAAATTTCGAAATCTTGGAGAAGACAGTTGATTGTGTGTTAAAGATTGCAATTTTATTATGTTATTACGTAAATGTAAATTTATGTCATAATTATTTATAATAACACTATCAGAAAAGCTCCGAACAAAATTTTTCCAGATTCTGAAACCAAAAACATCTAATGGCTGTATAAAAGCAGTTGTTTTTTTTGGTATTGTTAGAATATTTACATGTTTGTCTTTTGGTACAAGTTCTTCCAATTGGTTCGGGCAATGTCCTGTCCATGAATCAAGCAGTAGTATACTTTTCTCTCCAGTGTTTGGTAGATACACTTCTTGGAACCAATTTTTGAAATGTTCAGTTGTCAATTTCCCTGATTTTGAAGCCGCAATGTAAATATTCACTGGTCTAAAAAGAGTTTGTTCTACTTGTGGTCCAGAAACACCAGTAGATTCTTTTAATACTATATACAAAGGCGAAAGGAGATGTCCATCTGCAGATATAATAGGCATAATGGTGTAGCTATGAGTCATAGCAGATAAAGATTGGATAGTAGCTCCAACTGTCTTCACTCCTACATTAGCTAATGTTCTTCCTGCATATTTCTAAATTAAAGCCACTTTCGTCTGCATTATAAGTTGATTCAGCACCGATTACATTAATATGTGGCTTTACTGTATTTACAAATTCCTCAGCGTTTTGACGTATAGTTAGATCAGTTAAATGAGAAGACCGCGTTTTAAATGCAGTTATTTTACGTGATGTAATACGATGTGCCTTTTTAAAATTCCATATCCACCAATTTCCTGCTTTAAATGAAGAAAAATCCACTTGTTCCTTTGCTTCTAGTGCCTATTTTCGCAGATTTATATCATGAATAATAAGTCCTCTATTAACAGCTTCTTAGAATTTTATAAGAACATATTCAGCAATAACTACAAGTTTGTCTGTATTTGAACCCCCACGCATTACATGTTCTTGCCATCTGTGCAATTGTTGAATAGATTTTACCTAGAAGAAAACAAATCTCAATATTAAACAATTCGAATTCAAAAATAAAAGAAGTTATATACGAATTAAATGTTCACGAAACATCAAATTGTAAAACTTAAAATAAAAAACAACGCGACTCTAACTATATAATTTACAGCTTTGATCATAAGTATAAAGCATCTCTAACTCATTGTATTTTCCTAGAAATCAATGCATATACTCATAGTAAATATATAATCTCTTTACAATAAATATTATATTAATATTTTATAATATAATGTATATATTATATTTATGTATATTATATTTATATTATAATTTATATTATATTAATATTATATTATATTACAATAAATATTGTAAAATAAATATTATTTTCCACATATTCTTATATTATATTTTTTTATTATATTATTTTTCCATATACTCGTATACTATATTATGTTCTCCATATATTCATATAGTATGTTTTTGTTACACAATTTAAATAAATTTTTTGGGATGCTTTATACTTATAGTCAAAGCCGTATGTACAATGACCGACAATGATGCGTTCCGCGAGAGGGGAAATAGAGTTCTCTCTGTCGCGGAACGAATCACTGCCGGTCACTGTACAATGTCCTTTCTTTCCACTCTTCCAAAATTCGATTGCCTTTTTCTTATAATTTAAGTTTACATTTCCACCTTCATCATCCACAGTGCAAACTTCATTTCCATAATTATCTTCTTCAGCATCAATATCGTACACATCTACAAATTGTACGTCATGCGGTTCTGATGGATCGTCAAAATCAAGTCCCCACTCATGTTCGATCGTAATATCATAATGTATAGCACTCTTTATTAAATCAGTAATTGTATCATGGAGTTCCACCTCTTGATGATTAACAGGAGTTATTGCAATATTTGTGAAATGAAATGTCGCAATTAACAAATTAATAACATTAGCTGGATTTATTACTGACATTATGATACAAATCTTAAGGATATTTTAATTAAACATTTCTCACAGCAATAATAATATACGTACTGCTTCAATAACTGCTTCAATAACACTGAAATGTATTCCAAAATGGACAGCTTTTATATGCAAATGAATGAAGATAACATATGTCAATATAATGAACCTTGATTGCACTGTACTTGATAAAGAGTGCTATTTTGGTCGCACAGTCATAAAACTTGTGACAAGTGTTTTGCATGTGCCATGATGTACACACACGTGCGCACGTACAAAAACACACATACACACACACACATATTTATTTATATTTACGCGTGTCGTTTAAATTAATGAAAAAGGTAGCCGCAATGTTGGCAAAATAAACGTCTATTACGTGAAATTTTATAATTTATAACATTTTTAAATATTAGTGACTGTATCTTTATCATGCTATTTTTCTCCTACTTACTTCTTAACATCAACTTTATTGCTTTTTTAGATTTTCTATTTTCTTCCTTCCTTATCTTTTACAGTTTGCAATTATGAGGAAGATTTGAGGAAGAAAGAAATGCCATCGTCAAGTAGCGAATCCTTAAGTTTGGTACGCGTAGCATACATATAAGAGCATGTTTAATTTTTTTTTCAATATTGCCTTTTCCAAACATAATGTTATTATATATGGTTGAATTTGTCATAAAATAAGCTTTATTTTGGTTGGACAATTGATTTTAACAATTTGAAAAAAGAGAAGGAAGGGGGGTATTTTATACACAATTTTACATTTTTAAAAAATCTAAATATAGCATAATAAAGTACTTTTAAAACCATAAAACTTTTGTCTAAAACATTTTTTCATATCTTTAATAGTTTCGATAATATTCGCTTAGAAAGACAAAAATCAACTTTGTTCAAGGGGTTGTTTCCACCCTTAAAACCTTTTTTGGGCACCAACGAAAAATTGTTTTGTTATTAGGTATATCTGCTCTACAATTATGCAGAGTTTCAGATTTTTTTGAATTTCCGCGTTGCCGAATGTCCCTTGTAAGAATGGAATACAACCAAGTGTCCCATCTTAAAAATAATACTCGAGGTAACTATTTACCTTGCAACAGACGTGCGAGAAATAGTTTTCCAAATACTTGTTTCTTTTTAGCACCATACCAGGAATATTGTTCAGAGAATTTATTTGATAGAAGAAGCGACAAACATCTCTTGACAAAATCATAAGGAGTTGTTCCTCCCATTTTTGATAATTGTTTTACCTACAATTTGTATGATATGTAAATAATAATATACTTATAAAAAATAACTTATAAGAAGAAAATGTAGAGAACATACAGTGGATTGAAAATGATTCGGTTCTTGAAGATACTGTTCTACTTCATCCAAATCTTCAACAGTTTGCAAAGGAAAATTGAATGTATATTTAAGAATTAACATGTAGACCATTTCTTGCTTATTTTTTTATTTTTTTTCATTCTCTTGTTATTTCTCTTAACAAAAATAATTCTTTGAATACTCTCCGAAATTTTTCATCTAAAAAGATCATATAAATTATAATATTAATACAAGTGTATTTGTTTATAATATAGAAGCGATTGAAAAGCATTTAATTAAAAGTGTTCAATGCATTGCATGACATATCGTAATTTTTATGTACAGGACAGCATATGCAAAGATTAGCATCATCCAATGTCTTTTTATTAGCACTTGTACGAGTTCCATTGTACGCATGCATATTTACCTCTATGTATATAACAAAAAAAATTCAACAGGTTCAATAATATACGTGTGTTTAGTAATGAATATTACAGACATGTGCAATAAAAAATCAATTCTTTATTTATGTACTTGTGTTAAGTATCTCTTATTAAGGTTGCTTGATCTTCGTTTAAATTCTGCATTATGACAGAAACGAGAGATGGCATGGCAATTGACGACCTAATGCATTTGAAAATAAAATAATATACGTACAAAGTGAAATTTATTACCGATTTAGCATACTTATAAAAATGGCCGCATGGTTTAAACTCAACAATCAATACAGAATCAAAGATTAATATAACATGCGATTAGTTTTAAAGCTGTTATTTTTTCGCGATTTATGTTAATTTTACAGCTTATATATAGATTTAGTAAACATTAATGTTTTGCACTGCGTTCTAATATTTACTCTCAGTATTGAAAATTTATAACATGTGATATAAGCTATAGAATTTCAGACTTGACAGTGAATATCGGAACATAGGCAAACATTAATGTTTAGTAAATATTTATGTAGGGAATAGCATGACATTAATGCAACTGACTGTACTAAGTGTAACTCGTAATCGAATCACCATATTTGTAAAATAAATGTTTTATAAATCTAGATGTAAGGAATAGTACGGCATTAATTAAACTGAGTGTATGTATATTATTTGATTTCTACATATACTAAGCTCTAAATTAACATAGATCTTGTCGCCTTTGATAAAACAGGATTACTGCAGACAACTCAATAACCAAGTGTAAATGAAAATTAATTGTTTTGTGTGTTCTAAATATTCTAAATTAACTACAAAATAGTACAATAATCTATAAATGAAAATGATTTTAAAATATAGTTAATAATTAAAAGTTAAAAAACTATCACCTTATATTGGATTATGTTATGTTATATTATATTCTGCACCCACACACTTTATACTTAATAATATTTAATAGCGTATTCGACTGACACTGGGTTAAATATGTCATTAATCCAACTCGACCTGGGTTAGATTAATGACATATATTAATATGTTTTAAGTTTTGTGATAGGCCAAACAGTGTTTATGACATCATTAAATTAACCCAGATTCTGGTAAACCAGTGTCAATCAAATATAATATTAAAAATGGATTTCCAGTTTATAATATTAATGCTTAAGGCTCCTCGGTACTGGCATCGTCCGTCTCTTTCTAATGAGGTCAGAAGCGAGAAAACACATGCTAAAAATTCTTGCGTTACATAGCTAAATAAAAAGATATTCTCAAAAAACAGCACTCGGAATCACTTCAGCATACGTGTAAAAAATTCCGGGTACTCATCTTTTCCTTGGACAGTCAATAAATAACCATAAAATTAACGTGACATGCAACCTTCTTTTCTAACCTATATATTATCTTATTTTATCACGTTAATTTTATGGTTATTTATTGACTGTTCAAGGAAAAGATGAGCACCCGGAATTTTTTACAAGTATGCTGAAGTCATTCCGAGTGCTATTTTTTGAGAATATCTTTTCATTTAGCTATGTAACGCAAGAATTTTTAGCATGCGTTTTCTCGCTTCTGATGTTATTAGAAAGAGATGGATGATGCTAGTACCGAGGAACCTTAATATCCTACTTATTGAAATATATATAAAATTACGACACAAACACGTACCTTTATCGGAATTTTTTTGTTCTATATTAGAAGTATATGATTCAGTATTCGATGGTCCAGGTACGTTGTCATATGAAGAATCGTAATATGTTTTTCTAACATTTATGTTTCGTTTTTTATTTCGGCACATTTCTAAAGGATTAATTAATATTAATGCAATGATCGTTGATACATATTTCAGTTATGTAAACAAAAAGTTACCTAATGGTCTACGGTTTTCTTTATTATAACACTTTCTTTTTACAGAAGATGTAGGTAAGTTATTATTAGAGTCATGTTTTATATCTGAAATACATATTACACATTTAATATAATATGCAAGTCTATAATTATGTCTGAACTGTACTCAGACAGCAGAGTGATATCATTTTGACGTCATAATTTTGTCAGCAGATAAATGATACAAAAAGGACAGATAAATGCTACGGTCTAATAATGTCATTTGAAAACATCAGACGTTTTAGAGATGTAATTATATGGTTACTTGATATCACTCCGCTATCTCCTTAAACAACATAATGTTTGAAATCGGGACATTACAGGTCTTTTAGTCGTCCTTATGATATTTTTCAAGTGGATGCCTTCAAGACTTTGTAAGATGTATGTCCAATTTTGAACATTTGTGCTGTATGGGTGATTGTATAAATTATCACAAACATTTATAAAATAAAATGCTTATGGAAAAAGTACTTTTTTTGAGTTGGATTTTGTGCAGCTTTTATTTTGTAAACAAATATTGTTTCTTTTCCACTTTTGCCAATTTCTTGTGGAAAATAAAGAGATTATTAAGATACTAATAAGATAATTATACAAATATTAATAATTAGCTTATACATTATAAGCCATATTATGAAATTATAAATTCAAACTTACTTGATGTTTGGATTTCTGTATCAGAATAATCTTGTACATCTGAAACGTATATTTCTTTATATATTTAATTTTGAAAAATATATAAATACGTGCGTCTTATTATCTTACTTTTCACATAATTTAATTATACAAAAGCAATATAAAAAAAAGAAAAAATTGTTTTTTTAATTATTGTGTAAACAGTAACATGCACGAAGCAATGTGTACAAGGAAAGACAACAAATCTTACCTGGTGGAGATGGTAACGTGTTATCATTTGCATCATTATCCGAATCGGAGCTAACGTCATAATTACTGTCATAATAACGATTTTTCTTCATTATTCGTTTTGTAGGACAATCAGAATTTAAACCTGAAGTATCTTCAGCTTTTTTCGCTTTTAGTCTGCAAGCGTAATAACTTTCTAAAACAAAAGAATTACAATTTTGAAAAGTTCACTTCACACAAAAATTTTCTAATATAGATATAATATGTAATACATAATATTAAATATTATTTTCGTAATATTGTTGGAATAATGTTTGAAGCCGACGGCATACAGTGATTGTTTTCATGCAGAATTACTTGCTGGATAAAAATATCGCAACCTAATTAATGTATTTCTATCCATCTTCGGAAATGCAACGAGTAAAACGCATTATTTCCATCTAATAGGCAATGCAGCAAAGAAACACCGTGTGCCGCCACTTTCATTATATACTGTAAGAAATCTGTTATATAATATAGCTATAATATGTTCCGTTCCTTACCTGAGGTACTATTTTTGAAGACATATACTTTATACCTATTCCATGAAGTATCAAAATCAACATGATCTTTTACAGCTTTTAACACCTTTTCTGTTGTACACGTTGGCCAATAACATGTGCCATTAGCAATCCATTTTGTTGGAACTGCTTCTACAACATCTTCGTCTTCGAATCTAACAACTGTCCATGTTTTCGCCATTTCTTCTTCAATGGAAAATATACTCACAAATGTATTCTCAAATTGTATAAGAGTATTAATGAAACAAACAATTAAATATTATTGTACAAGAAGATGTAAAAGAAATTATTGTCTGAAAAAGAAGGCAACGGAAAAAACAAATTATTGCATTGCAATATTTACAGACGTTTTGTAAGAAGTAATTGATAAAGTCAACACATAAATAATATATTAAAAAGTATTAATCTCAGAGTTTAAATGTAGCATACAATGGAAAAATTATATGTATATTTTGGAAATCAAATTTCACACATTTGTTACATATTTGATCGAGTCGCCATAATGTAAGTGGTCCTAGATTTTTAGCAGAATATATACCCAAAAATAATGATTTGCAAGGTTTTATATAAAAGTCTTCAAGCGATAAAAATTCTTGAGCTATTAGTAATATACCAGTTGTGGTAGATAATATATTGTTTACATTTATTACTTTATTATTGACTGTGTAACAACAATTGTCCGGTTCGGTTGTTTTTAATACAAATGTATTTAACTGTACTTCTTTATATTGCGCAATAAAGGAAATGTTATTAATTATTGGTCCCAAGTGATGTAGTTTTTTTAGAGTTGGCAAAGAATGCAAATGAGTATCATGTAACGGAACATTATTTAATTCATATTTACGGCGAATTATTTGTTGCAATGGTTTCTCGGGTTTCTTTAATAATTTCTTTAATAATTGTAAATAATTTTCAAATTTAAATGCCCTAAACTGATCTAATGTCCCAAATCTTGCAACATCATCACAAATATGTAACAAATTATGTACGTTATGAGAGACCTGATCCCTACCGTACAAAACTATAAATGTTTTGACAAAATAGTACATCAGAGATTTCGCATAATTTAAATACTTCTTATATTTTGATTTGCATAAGATGGAAGTAGCTACGTGTAGAGATAAAAAATTCATATATCTGTCATGACTAATAACAGATTTAAGAACTATTGGGCCTGAATATAAAAGAAATTGTCTAAATTCAGTAGCCTTCCACCGTTTAACTTCATCAAGACTACGAGGTTTACGATTGAAATCTGTAGTTATATTACATGCTACATTCAGTAAGGACTGTGAAATATTTGATATTTGATTGAATGACAGTTTTCTTGATGGATTTCCGTATACCCACAACATAAGTAATTTTTTTACAACCCCGAGACAAATAACATGCATATAATCTAGTGGAAAGCAGTGTATCATGTCAAAATCAACAATAGACTCTAATATTGTAGTACCTATATGATGTTCTTCCTGATGCTTACGTCTAAATTCATTGTCAGAACGCAAAGTTAAGTTATTAATATTGGGAAAACAGATGCGGTTATTTATAAATTCACCTGGTTCATTGCATTTTGTACATGAATAATATCCTGAATGACCCTTAATAGAAGTGATAAA
This sequence comes from Harpegnathos saltator, assembly GCF_003227715.2. NCBI lineage: Eukaryota > Metazoa > Arthropoda > Insecta > Hymenoptera > Formicidae > Harpegnathos > Harpegnathos saltator. Next base: position 18,728 of record NW_020230720.1, on the reverse strand, counting down.
TGATTTTGCAGGTGCATCGCAAATAAAGGCTTTCACTTTTATGAAATATTTTTTTGTATTGTAATATATACCGTTACAGACTGCATTATTAATGTCATTTACTAAATCTGTTAAAAAAACATTTGCATCTCTTGGTTTTGCATTTCCATGATACACTCCAATAATTTCTACATGTGAAATACTAAAAATAGAGCACAATATAGGATAAAGCTGGCTACTGGAACTCTTAGCTATCGGTAAACCATCTATATTGATTAAAAGTTCAATGCAATTTGAGGTAATACTATTACTGTTTTGTAATAGTAGATTTATTACGCAGTGTTCTATTCCAAAATGATAGTATATGCCAGGGTCTACATATTTAACATTAATTTGTTTCGGGGTCCTCAATAAGGTTCTAGCATCCAAAGGAAGCTCTGGATGATCGGGTTTTAAAATAGATAATAAATTATTAATAGCGAAGTGCTCAATGTTATGTAACATTGCCCATTCTCTGATTCGTAAACTAATATTTGTAGGCTCAATATTATGTATATCGTTGTTTAGATTATTATTTTCGTTTAAATTAACAGATAAATCATTTAAAATAGAAACGTTTGCCATCCCTTCTTCAAATATTTCAGTGTCAGATGTCAATAAAAACTCGTTGTCACACACTGATAGGTGAATTTTGTTGTACAGTCAACATATTTACATAAGTATTAGTACAACTTGATGTTGCAGTATGTAAATCACAATTGTTTGCAATATTAATTGCATTGGCAGACTTTTCTTCCATATAATTACTTAAAGCTAAAGCCAAATTTGCTTTTTCCGTTGCCTTTCTATATATGCTTCTGCGTTTAAATGATCTATTTGGCATATTACAAGAATGTAATTTCCAAATTTACATTTAACTAGTAGAATCTTTCTTATGCGATTTAGAGATTTATATGGAGTATATCTTTTGATATAAGAAACACTATAAAAAAGTGTATTATATATGAAAACAGCATAAATATGTACAATTCAGGTACAAGTTATAAAAAGAAAATCGTATCTTGTATATGATATAATTGAAAACTTTCGTGGAAAAAAGAAACAAGTTCATTAAAAGAAGTTGTGCATTATTGTGCCCAATCATTTTTTATCAATAATATGATGAACAATTTAGTTCCAGCAAGAATGAAATAAAATATAGGAATTAATAGGTTATAAATAATTCATTTTGCAAGAATCAAGAAATGAGGTTTTGCAATTTTTACTTACAGATTAGCTTGAAAATGATAAACTCCCTGAACACAGTGATCGGAGGTTTGGTCACTTGGTTTAGTCACTTATATATCCGTATACTAAATACTCTCATCTAGTGTTGGCAACTTGTACCTGCGTTACTCTACGTAACTTACTTGCGGTACTTTGTACCTTAAATGTTAAAAGTTATTTTTATATATACTTCATTATTTTTATTCATATTTACTCTATTTTATAATTACTGTTTCATACATAGGCAAGAAATTATATAGAAATAAAAATCTTGCAATAAATTATATATTATCATAAAAAAAGATATTTAAAAATACATTTTAATTTTATTGATATATTGCATTTTAATGATATATTAAATATATATTTAATGTTGCTCAACAAAAAAGCAGATAGTAAATATTTCTGATTGAACGGTTAAATTATCTAACGCTATAATTGAAATTCATGTTACTTAAGTAAGATGCATAGCAAATATAAATCCAACCTGAAATGTATAGTTAATGCAATGTTGGATCAACTATATGTTTCAACAGGAATTATGTTTACTATGTATTCTGTATAACTGAAACTAACCTCAATTATGGCGTGATACAATGTAACAATTCAGTCAGAAATATTACACTTTATACCATCATCTGCGTCGTTCTCTTGCTAAGCATAAGATATGTTATAAAAACGCAATTAAAATACTATTTTTAATTTTTTACATGTTACAGTATATTATTCTTGGAAGAATATTTGTTTTTTAATGCCTTGCTTATGTACGATAAATAAATATGGTGTTAATATCGTTATAATCATATGAAGCGAACGGTACAATACGATTTTATGTACGTTGGAAAAGAAAAAGGATTACCTCGGATAAGAATTGATCAATGTGTGATCCTAGGATGACTCGGTCAAAGCAGGCGGAAAGAGATCAATAATGGCTCCTGCACAGGATGCGCGCATTACTGGTACTGCGCATGTACCAATAATCGAACCCAAGCGCATCACTGCAGCCAATTAATATGTTGTACGAATAATGTTAAGACCTACATACGTGGCAAATATTATGGTAATCAGTAAGAAGCCAAGCGCGCCGGAACCCAAGCTGTACCTGACTCCTGATTAGTCATCGCAGCATTTGCAGTGTACATGGACTCTTAACATAAGGTCAGCATATGGACATACAAACTTGTCCAATTGAGGACATCCCTCGAATGTCCATAAATGTATATCCTATGGACATCTTATAAAAGTCCATGGATATCCCGACCAGAAATGGACATAAAACGGATGTCCATAGGATATCCTGTGCTGTCTGGGTTATTGCGCGTATGTTTTAATATTGTACAATATGGCACATAATAACAACTTCATTTCTTGCAGTATTTTTTTAAGATCTTCGTTGACGTCGTGAATTAATTATTTTCTTCATCAATCAGTTTTCTGCAAAAACTAAGATTTTTTAAATAAAATATTAAATGTTTCTCTTCTCTTCTCTCCGAAGAGTTAATTAAAAAATATGTACTCCACAGAGTCAACTAACAAATGTGTAGTCAGAAAAGTCAATTTAAAAGTGTACTCCGAAAAGTCAATTTAATAGCGTATTCCCAAGAGTCAATTTGAAAGCATATTCTGAAAAATCAAATTAATATTGTAATCCGAAAAGTCCATTTATAATAGAATATTTACTTCGATGATTCAGCTAAAGCAAAAATATTTATTATTATATTCAGAGAATAATATTTAATTTATTATTTATACTTATCTTACTTATGCTTACCCTACACATGCTTCTTTGAATGAAAAATTTAATTTGTTGACTGATTCAGATTCAGATTTGTTAAAATATCTCTTATACGCAACTCTTGAACAGGTAGGTAGTAAAATAATTTTTTTTCTTTACAAATTTTATAAATTTCTCACGAACATAAAAATTGAAAGATTTTCAGAGGACAAATAACTTTTCTTGAACATTTAAACCAAAGGAAAATCTTTTCCCATTAATAAAGAATGAATAATTAATATCTCACACAAGAGGAATCTTCATCCTTGAAATAACCGCGTGATTTTGCTTTTAGAAAAGTATAATATTGATGTAACAGTAACAAATGCTACCCAATAACGGTGCAAATCTTAAACGTTTTTGAGAAATGCAGTTTGAAGTTTAGTCTTTTCTGTTAATGTTGTTATAACAGAAGAATTACCAATTTGCTTCAGTAGTGCAGTGGATGAGGCTTTGTGATATGAGCGTAGAGGTTGTTCAAGTGTGTTATTTTTACTATCACAGGGAGAACTATGTAGAATGTATAATAATACGCAGACAAATTCTTTATATAATCATACTTATTTCTTTTAGCATGAATAAAAATGATCAATGTTAACGTGATAAGTGTATATCGCAATTGTACGTGTACGCAATTGTACACACACGTACACACGTATACCAATGATGTCAAAACCGAACAATTCGTGAAAATTTTTTATTGATCGCAATTGTACGCAAAGACGAAAGAAAAGTACACTCAGAGGCAGGTATGGTGTCCCTCGGCGATGTCGTATACGCCTGTAAAACAATCGAAACCGATGACAGGCATATACGCATATGCATATGGGCGTACTGTACAGCGCGAGAGAAGCGAAGAAGGAGAAGTGGTGAGAGACGTTCCGATGTTGCATCCTTATCGCACGTCGCACGATCAAGAGAGAAAGCATTACCAGACGTGGTACGGTTAATGGTGTCCCCAATAGCTGTCTCACTCTCTCTACGCTTGAATGCAGGCAATAGGAGTGAGACAGCTATAGAGACACCGCGCTGTCTCTATAGGTGTCTCGCTCGCTCTAATAGCCATATATCGCGCTTTCCTCTTTTCTCTTTAGCAGAAATGCCGATTAAGGAGGCAATCCTGTCTATAGGCCAGAAAAATAAGCTATTTTCGCGAATTTTTTTTTTCGGAAACTAAGTAGACGATACTTGTAAAAACCTGTTATGTACACATATATACCTTTAAAAAAAAAATTTGAATTTGAAATTTCTAAAAATAATACAATACATGTTGTGCTTGTACTTGGCGCCTTTTTTTACCTTTTTGTTTAAAAAGGTAAGTTTTATAATAAATTTTACAATTGTAAAAGCTTATGTTACGTACATTTTCTGTCGTTAGGTTTTTCTTGAATAATAATAACTTTTAAAAAGATATTTTTTTGAAATATTGGATACTATTAATAAACGTGTTAAATTTTTGCCATGAAAAGAATACAAACATTTGTAGCGCCTCTGGGCCAGTGTTTTTTATTTGCGTATCATCAGCTTCAATCCAATCAGATTTACCTTCTCTACATATGTTTGTGTAATGACCGCTTGCAATGCACGATCCATGATGAAATATGGCATTCACTACTTTATACAACTGTCCTGCTACTGATACTTTAGTTGTTGGGAAAAGTAGGTCATCAAATAGTATTTCAGAAACATCTCGCTGTCAACTTTAACACTGTGTGATAAAAAATGGGATATTCCATTTAAAAAATCATGTTGGCATTGGCCTCGCCTTGACTCCTCTACTCAAGGTCAACCGGATATGATCATTCAATAGAACTTTTAAAACCCTACAACTTTAGTTGGAAACATTTTTCTTAAAAATGTTTCGTTTTCGAGGTATTTGACCGTTTCCAGACTTTTCTAACTAAAGTGATATGGTCCATTATCGATGATTTTATTAAAAAATTTTTCGAACAAACGTTGAACGTGGCTTGAAGGACGACACATAACGGAAATGTGGACTTGACCTTGAGTGAAGTGACCTTGTCAAAATCAGGCCAAGGTCATTAATGTTTTTTTAAATAGAAACTACGATTTTTTATTACATACTCTTGTAGCTTATCTCGAGAGCTTTCCAAAACACTCTAACAAAGTTACATTTCATTGAGTACATTCCGAGTTATAAGGCTTGGAAGTTAAGGCAAGACCGATCACTGATCCGACCAATTAACGCAAGATCAATTCGAATATGTCTTTAGCCGTCAATAAGTCTTGGCCTTAGAAGTACGAAATAAAACCTCCTTGCTTTTATTACAATATCCTGTAAGTTAGCAAATATTCTTCACACATACAAACATAGTATTATTATATTTTTATTGAATAGTGCACTGAACAACTATAACATTGTTCTGAGAGTTTTCTCATTTAGAGCGACGAAACAAATATATTTTATGAATTTTTTTCGCGCAGATAGAAAATTTCACGGATGTAATTGTTTTTGGAGATTATTTAATACCGTATGAAAAATATGTATTATCTTGCAGGATATTGTAATAAAAGCAAAGAGGTTTCATTTCGTACTTCTTGATTCTGTTACAATATTCTTTTATATTTCATACTACATCCTTGTATAACTTAAAATTATTCTTAAAATATTATTAAACAATTCAATAATCAAACCTGTGAACCTGCCCGACTTCGCAAAATAATTAATAAAATATATCTCATTTTCTTGGCGCCGAATATTATCAATACTATTACAAATAATATTACAAATGATATAAATTTTTACAAATAAAATTAGTAAAAATTTGTATTATTTGTAATATTATTATACAATTACAAATAAAATTACAAATAATAATATTACAAATAATATTATTAATAATAAAATATTATTTGTAATAATTTCGGCGCGCCGAGTAGACAAAACTTTTCAGTATTATCATAGAGAGGAAAAGAGAGAGAGACAGTCGTGCCCGCGATTCAGATTATGGACAAGAAAGAATTAGGCTCGCTCGCTGAGCGAGAACGAGAGCGATAAGGAGGGAATGATATTCTCTCTCTCTCGCTCACTCGGCGCGTCGACAATTGCCGATCGCGTGGCTCACACGGATAGGCCGAGCTGGCTGTGTGCGTGCATGGGGGGGGGGGAGAATCCTCGTGCAAGCCCGTCACCAAATTCGCATCACTGATACCAATGATATCAAAACCGAACAAGCTGCGGACAAGCGTAACTTGTAAATACCGGAGATCAACTGTTTATCAGCTCATAGACAATTAATATGACGAGATACCCACGGAGACCCGTGTACTTCTCTTTCGTCTTTGCGTACAATTGCGATCAATAAAAAATTTTCACGAATTGTTCGGTTTTGACATCAGTGGTATACGTGTGTATGTGTGTGTGTATGTGTACAATTGCGTACACGTACAATTGCGATATACACTTATCACGTTAACATTGATCATTTTTATTCATGCTAAAAAAATAAGTATGATTATGTAAAGAATTTGTCTGCGTATTATTATACATTCTACATAGTTCTCCCTGTGATAGTAAAAATAACACACTTGAACAACCTCTACGCTCATATCACAAAGCCTCATCCACTGCACTACTGAAGCAAATTGGTAATTCTTCTGTTATAACAACATTAACAGAAAAGACTAAACTTCAAACTGCATTTCTCAAAAACGTTTAAGATTTGCACCGTTATTGGGTAGCATTTGTTACTGTTACATCAATATTATACTTTTCTAAAAGCAAAATCACGCGGTTATTTCAAGGATGAAGATTCCTCTTGTGTGAGATATTAATTATTCATTCTTTATTAATGGGAAAAGATTTTCCTTTGATTTAAATGTTCAAGAAAAGTTATTTGTTCTCTGAGAATCTTTCAATTTTCATGTTCGTGAAAAGTTTATAAAATTCGTAAAGAAAAAAGTTATTTTACTACCTACCTGTTCAAGAGTTGCGCATAAGAGATATTTTAACAAATCTGAATCTGAATCAGTCAACAAATTAAATTTTTCATTCAAAGAAGCATATGTAGGGTAAGCATAAGTAAGATAAGTATAAATAATAAATTAACTATTATTCTCTGAATATAATAATAAATATTTTTGCTTTAGCTGAATCATCGAAGTAAATATTCTATTATAAATTGACTTTTCGGATTACAATATTAATTTGATTTTTCAGAATACGCTTTCAAATTGACTCTTCGGAATACGCTATTAAATTGACTTTTCGGAGTACACTTTTAAATTGACTCTTCTGACTATACATTTGTTAGTTGACTCTGTGGAGTACATATTTTTTAATTAACTCTTCGGAGAGAAGAGAAGAGAAACATTTAATATTTTATTTAAAAAATCTTATTTTTTGCAGAAAACTGATTGATGAAGAAAATAATTAATTCACGACCTCAACGAAGATCTTAAAAAAATACTGCAAGAAATGAAGTTGTTATTATGTGCCATATTGTACAATATTAAAATATACGCGCAATAATTATCTATAATTTGCATATATGAGCGTTTATGTAATTATAAGTAATATAAAAGTCATGACAAATTAATGTGGCCGCGCGTTATCTCTATCGCGTCATTGCTAGAAATCGTCCGAACTCTCGAAATTATTTTCTTCCCGAATTATGAATATAAAACAATGTGGAAAGGAAAACAAGGGGGCGAAAGGGGGGACGGCGACGTCTGCCTTACGATAACATCGCTGCTGGCTCGCTTCGTCGCGATTGTCTATTCGCTGGTGGTGAGACGAAGACCGATTCTTCGTTTTTATCTAATTAATTTAGCCAGAGAGAAGAATGAGAGCGGCCACCGGCCGTATTTCGGGGGTACGGCTAGGCGCATTTTAAATACGCCATCTGACCAAAATGCGCCTAAACTACGTCCGCTAGGCGCACTTTCGCGGTGATAAAAGTAAAATGCGCCTAGGTTCGTGTCCGTACTACTTCCATGCAATGGATAGTAGGTTAGAAAAAGACAAACGACAGACAATCGTTCCGTCTTTGTCTCACTACTGAGCGGCGCGCGGCAGTAAGCACGAGGCGAGGTATCGGCGATCTTATCTTTCATCTTTTACATACTGCGTTTCGCGTAATTAAGAAAGGAAATGATTTGGAAACTTCGGAAATTGACAATGAATAAATATAAAATTTGTGGAATTTTCTTTTTTACAATATATATATTTTTTTAATATTTATACATATGTGTATATATGTGTGTGTTAGTGTAGAAAAATGTTGATACCAAATGTATCGTATCTGCCTCTTCCCCTTCTTTCACCTCTGCCTCTTCCTCTCCATTCACCTCTGTCTCTTCCCCTTCTACCATCACTGCCTCTTCCTCTGTCTTCGCCGCTGCTTCTGCCTCTTCCTCTTCCTCTGCCTCATCCTCTCCCTTTCCCTCTTCCTTTTCCTACTGCAGCCACGACAGCTGCTTTAATGATATTTTGCAGTGTTTTAGGCTATAACAATAAGTTAATTTTAAAATATGAGACAAAGCGTTAAATAACAACTTACAATTTAATATAATATATTATAATTTAATATAATATACAGGGTGCACGATTTATCTGAAGACATTGAAATATTTCGAGAACTATGCATTGGATAAAAAAAAGTGGTTAATGTTGTTAGTCTCGAAGGGAGACATCCAATGATATCAAACTCGACTTCCCACCCCACCCCCGGGGGGTGGGGGTTGGGGGCAACTTTGAAATCTTAAATGGAAACCCCCACTTTTTATTGCAGATACGGATTCTACGCCACAAAATACGTAAATTTTGTCCGAAACTTTTTTTTTGATTCGTGATAGATGGCGCTGTAATCGCAAAAAATTATATTTTCCACAATTCTCCAGAAATGATTATTGGATTGAGAAATAAAAAATACCTGTTCAATATTTTTAAAGAACATAATAAAAGTTATTCCCCCCCATCTTCTCGGGATAGGGTGGGTGATAACGTTAAAATCTCAAATGGGGACCCACATTTTTCATTGCAAAATTAGATTGTACGTGAAATTTTTATTGAAACAATTTTTTTCATTCGTGATAGATAGCGTTGAATTTTTCCGAGAAACTACTTTTAGCGTTACACAGGAACAACGACGAGGACGTAGTAGTTTTATGTTCCCTTCGGGTGCTTTTTTAATGTTAAAACGTTACAGATATAATTTGAAAGTTAATTTCATGCAAAGCGATCAAGCATTGATTTATTAAATTAGCTTTTTTTCTGTATTAATACCATTAATCAGGTAATAAGCGATGGGCACTTTCCAATTTTCGTTTAAACGAACCACACAAAAAACCAGAACTTCTTTGGCTATTAATGCACCATCGCTTTCAATATTATTGCCAAAATCAACATATCCCAAAATAGTACCAGAGTTATACTCTACATGCTGACATATAGCCATCTCATCAAACATTGCTCCAATTAGTTGATAAGATAGATTTGTGACGTGACATTTTATTAGTTGAAGTGACTCGGAGTTTATTCCCGGTTCACCATGCACCGAAGTATACCATGATGAAAGAGTTTTTGCATGCGGCAAGCAATTGTTAAATTTACAATGGTCGGTGGATTGGCAGAGGTGGCCCGATTAATTGGCCTGCTAGGTCACTTGATTTGACATCGCCGGATTTCTTTCTGTGGGGTTACCTAAAAGATAAGGTTTATCAACAAGTGCCAATAACTCGTGAAAACATGGTAGAACGCATAAGAAACGCTTGCCCTGAAACTCCTGCAGATATGCTTCTATCCTGTGTACAGTCATTTGAAAAAAGGATCAATAAGTGTATTGAAGTTGAAGGTAAAAATTTCGAACACTTACTCTAATTAATTGAACAGTGAGAAGCAAGGGGACTCACATTAAAAAAGCACCCCGATCTATGAGAGGCAAGGGGACTCACATTAAAAAAGCACCCGAAGGGAACATAAAACTACTACGTCCTCGTCGTTGTTCCTGTGTAACGCTAAAAGTAGTTTCTCGGAAAAATTCAACGCTATCTATCACGAATGAAAAAAATTGTTTCAATAAAAATTTCACGTACAATCTAATTCTGCAATGAAAAATGTGGGTCCCCATTTGAGATTTTAACGTTATCACCCACCCTATCCCGAGAGGATGGGGGGGAATAACTTTTATTATGTTCTTTAAAAATATTGAACAGGTATTTTTTATTTCTCAATCCAATGATCATTTCTGGAGAATTGCGGAAAATATAATTTTTTGCGATTACAGCGCCATCTATCACGAATAAAAAAAACGTTTCGGACAAAATTTACGTATTTTGTGGCGTAAAATCCGTATCTGCAATAAAAAATGGGGGTTTCCATTTAAGATTTCAAAGTTGCCCCCAACCCCCACCCCCAGGGGGTGGGGTGGGAGGTCGAGTTTGGTGTCATTGGATGTCCCCCTTCGAGACTAACAACTTTCATTAACCACTTTTTTTTATCCAATGCATAGTTCTCGAGATATTTCAATGTCTTCAGATAAATCGTGCACCCTGTATAGATCAGCATAGACATATACAGATTTTCATACTTACAGTTAATATAATTGGCTCGGTCGCCGTCGTGGCCGTCGTAGCCGTTGTGGCCGACGTAGTCGTCGTGGCCGTCGTGGCCGTCGTGACCGTCGTGGCCGTCGTAGCCGTCGTGGCCATCGTGGCCATCGTGGCTATCGTGGCTGTCGTGGCCGTCGTGGCCGTCGTAGCCGTCGTGGCCATCGTGGCCGTCGTGGCCGTCGTGGCCGTCGTGGCCATTGCAGCCTCCGCAGACGCCGCCGTCGTGGACGTCGTCATCACCGCGTTCAGGAAAAATTCATAAAACATATTTGTTGCATAATATATATATATATATATATATAATTAATATTTAACGATTAAATATATATTCACAGAATCATTCGCCGACATCTCTCGTTGCAGTGCCAGACACCGACTAATTAGAAAACATGCGCATACGCTAGGCGCATAGTTGCCGATTTTTCACGATCGCGCGTACGGGCGCGCGTTCTATAAAACAGATTGTACTGCAGCACGGTACAGACAACGACAATGGCGTTTAAAATGCCTTTACTCGTAATTATATATAAAATATAGGTTTGAATTTATACTTAATATAATAATATGTAAAATATATGTTAACAACTATTTTGCAACTTTTTAGACACGATTTTGTAGTAAATTCTGCTTTACAACAATCTCGGGTTGAATCGCGGACCAATACTTTTCAGTATATGTATTCATTATAATACAGGGAATAGAACGTGAAAATCTTGCCTTTGAATCCGAAAACAATTAGCAGAAGAAGTGAATCTTTTTCAATGCGAGAGTTCGCATTAACTTGAATTCTATCTACTGCGATTGAATGCAAGGAATCTTAAGCTAAGTGAATTTTTTTTTAAACGAAAGTTCGTATTTGTTTTAATTTTACCACTCTGAAAGGAAATTCGAATACTTTTCAATGCGTAAGGGCGAAATAAAATATACTTTACTGTTTGACAATACCATTTTGTAGACAAATGTTTTTTAGTCTAATTAATAATTACAAAGAACAAATGATTCTTTATGATAAGAAAGTAAAAATTTATAAATATTTTATGCAAAGCATTTATCACTACCATCTCGCATTTAGCGTGATGAAGTTTAATGCGAATCAATACTTTTCAATATTTCTGTTCGGATCAGAAAGCAGAAATTAGAAGTATTAAAAAATATCAATACTTGTTAATTCTTCTCAATCCAACATTTTTTGCAGAGCATTAAACAACAATACATTTACGTCAACCATATAGATTCCACGTGGATACAATATACCTGTTCTTATCGGATAAACGTTCAATAAACAGTCGAATAAAACTCATTATAAACATGAAAACACCTTACATAAACATATATAACAGTATGTCTCACCTTATTCTGGTTGTTTAATAAAACAATCCTGCATAAAATGTCGGATCGAAAAGAATTAAAAAATATTAATATTTTTTCAATATTTCTTAATTTATTTTTCTGGCCCCAGCGAAGGAATTGAAAACTTTTGGTTTGTATTAAATTTCATTGCACTGAATATGAGACGATAGTGGTGAATGTTTTCATTCAAAATGTTTACAAATTTTAATTTTCTTATATTATAAGGAATCGTTTCTAATTATTAATTAAACTAATAAACATTTGTCTATAAAATTGTATTGTCAAACAGTGAAGTATATTTAATTTTACATTAAAAAGCCTGAATCTCTTTTAAAAGTGGCAAAATTTTAACGAATACGAACTTTCACATTAAAAAGAATCCACTTAAATCAAAACGTCCCTCGCATTCAATCGCAATAGATAGAATTCAAATAAATGCGAAAAATGCATTAAAAAAAATTTACTTCTGCTATTTGTTTTTGGATGTAGAGGCATACAAGATTTTCACGTTCTATTCCCCGTCTCGCACTGAAAAATATTGACCCCCGATCCAATCCAAGATTATTACAAAGCAGAATTCATGACAAAATTTCGTAAATACGAAACAATACTTTTGAAATAAGACTTTTTATGCAGTGAAGTAATGTGGGATATTATGACTTGATCAATAAAGTGATATAATTCCTTTTTTTGGACCATTAAGTCACGCTACACGACGAGTATCCGCCGTATCGAAAAGGTTAAAATATTATAGCATGTTCATTACGAATTATTATTCGATACAAGCTATAATGATTTCCGAAGCACATCAGTGTTAATAAACCGAGTGCTGTTTGCAAATATTTTTCAAGACAGTTGCGTCAATAGATGCGTTCAATAGAGGAAGTTGCTTTACAACTATTGTAAAATTCGTGAATCTAATTAGTAGATGCTCTTTGATTCAGCCAAGATTAAGAAATCGTCCACAATAGAGGTCGTAAAATCATTAAGCTGTAATTCAAAAGACTATTGGCCAATACACAGTTCATTATTTTCCATGCGGTTCAGAAAAAATCGATTGTAATTTTTCAAATCACAATCAATTCTCAATTTGTCAATTTCTTAGGATCTACGACTTTACGACTTTACGACTTCTATTGTAAACATAGCCTGAGAACTTCAATCGGATTCACGAATTTTACTACAGTTGCAAAGCAGTTTTCTCTTAACATAACCAATGGCTTTTACGCACTTGTATCTGTACGTATGATACGAAACGTTCCCCGCTCGAGTAGGCGGAGCCTTTTTTAAAGCCCGTCAGTATTCGACTAATCACTTCATGCTCGATACCATGGTGATGTTAAATTATCTGTGCGTAAAGAATGAAAGGTCTAAACTACTGATGATTAACGATCTATCTTCTTCTGAATGATTAAAAAGACATTTTTAGAAAGATACGTTTATAGAAAGGGGAGAGAAAAGAGAGAGAGAGAGAGAGAGAGCAAATATTTATTTATTTATTTATTCTTTGCAATTTTATTCAAAAAGAATAAGTAAAAAATATAAAGTGCATTGTTATAAATATTTCAGTTATGTTTATACAAAGTTAACAAAGTAACAAGTCATTTTTATTCTATTTGTACTTATAGTGTTAAAGAGTAATATTTACGTACACGACACATACATTAACGAAATTATGCTATTATCTGCTTATTATTATATAGCATGGCTTGCACTAACTTTACAGTTTAAAACGAGTCGGCGAGCCTACTGTCTAATAAATTACAAGGAAATTAATATATACTTTATTCGGAAAAGCATGTACTGAACTTTGTACAGCAACGAGAAACGCTAACAACGAGAAGCGCTAACAAGTTTACATAATAAGAAAACATAATAATCAAACGAATGTTTAATTTAATTGAGTGATATGTGCTGTGACGATGATATATACGCCGTTGATACTTTATTATTCCCAACATCGATAGAAATCGATAGTCATTATATATTTTTAATATTTTCTTGCCGGGAGCGTTTCTAGCTGTATCTTTCTTATGATTGTTCATTCATCGAAAAAGCGGGAACGTGTTCAAAGCAGACGTGGCATTTTCAGAGCTTTACATTTCATATAGTTCAATAAAGAGGATTTTTCCTTTAATATATTTTTTTATGCAATTAATAAAAGAATGTTAGGATAGTTAAAAAGAATATTAAAAAAGATAAGTTTAAGGTTAACACACGTTATTTGTTATATTATTATTTTTTTATTTATTATTTTAATAAATAATTCAAACTTGAATTACCAAAGATGCGATAAATAAATGCAACTTATGACTTTGAAAAATCTTGAGTTTACAATACATTGCTAATCGGTTTAGACACAATGAAGTTGGAAGCTCACAAAATTGGCAAAATTGAAAGTCATTACCGAGCAACTTTTGCAATAATAATATTATTAAAAATATAGTAAAGAACACTTAATAATAATAATAATAATAATAATAGTATTGAAAGCAGAATCTCGATCTACAGATTCACATCATCTCGACATTATCGAGTAGCCTGACAACGAGAGGTAATGTAAACAGTTTTTGTTGCTCGATTCAATAATAGGCGGTATCGACGATTCCTCCTGGATTCCTTCTGAAATCGTCGATGAGGAATCTGAAGGACTTATCGAGAATTGTCTTGACGGTTATATAAGTCACCTTGCGAAAGAAAGTGTGCGCTCTTCTTACAACTCTTCTTATGAGACTTCTTGCGACTTCTTGCGGGTCGCTTACAATTTCCGCGTAGAACTGGAGCTCGCGAATAACGTCAGTGTACGGCTTTGTAAAAGAACGATTAAATACAAATTTTCAACTTCTCACTCTGAGTACGCGTCGATATACCTCTTCGCTCTTTCCGATATTCCACTACAATATATAATAAAATTACTGAATAAGTCTGTCAGTAGTAATGACTTATAATTTTGACAATGTAGTTAGCTCAACTTCATTGTATCTAAATCATTTTGCAATTCACTGTATGTATATCAGATTCACTCTTCAATATTTAGTGAAAATTCTCATTTGATGATTCAGAATCTCAATAATTCAGAATGATTCAGAATGATTCAGAAAAATCATTCTATATGAGTGGAAAGTTATAAAAAATTATTGCACATAACTGAAAAAAGTTTGAGTGACTCGGTGATGACTTATTTTCTTTTTTTTATTTTTTTATTATATTTCACTCAAAGAAATTTTGTGAACGGCGTATCGAAAGGATAAAAGTTGCAGCATATAATAACTCGAAAAATAACTCGTTCATCAACGTCGAAACAGTGTCGAATCGCCATCGAAACCGTCAAGTCGACGTCCATTCGACATTGTTTCGATGGCGATCGATGACTTATTTCTCGCTGAGATTAAGTGCATTACGTATTCTCTATGTTTTGCGACGATTTCTCGCCTCAATTACCGTCGGCTTTCTGACCCAGCTCGAAAGCTAATGTTTGAACGTTGGGCGCCAGGTACGGCAATCCTGTATAATTCGCGAAATGGGTCGCCAACGCTAAAATTTTCCGCTAATTTCCGAAAAAAAAGAAACCTTCCCGTGATCGATTGTCCGCACGGGATCGGTTGCTCTGACATATTTTGAATCGGAGAAGGAATTATCCGAAGGGAGTCGAAGGATTTTGGGCAAAAGATCTGCACGCCAATTTTGAGAGAGCTAACAAGTTTTATTTTGCGCTGGCGGTAGTAATACAAGAGTACAGGAGAAACCATAATACGAACAACCTCTTTGGTCTCGTTATATTCCTCTAATGTAATATTCGAAATTATTTGCTAAATGGAGACGATTTTCAAGGGCTATATTTATTTATTTCCTATTGCCGCTTCAATTCGTCCGGTGGGACTACCGACTGACACAGTTGCGATGCTCACCTTGAGAGATCTTGACATCATAATAACTGTGAGATTTAATTAATAAAAAGTTTTTATCAAAAAAACTTTTCTATATATAATATTTTTATATGCTAACAATATATTTATATTATTAAAATTATAATGTATATGTAAAATTATAATGTAATTATAATGTAATTATTATGTAAAATTATAATGTATATTATTAAAATTATAATGTATCAATAGATTTCCACATCACCTAAGAGGTACTATTGCCGATGCGTTTTTTTTTAAGTGGTATCCCCAATAGGCCTATTCCACTAAAGAAGCACTTCAATTAACTTTTAAACTTCATCCTACAATTTAATTTATATTAAATTTTTTAAAATATATTATATTATAAGATATTTTAAATATTAAAATATATTATATTATAATATATTTTATATTATATTTGTTACTGTATTTATAAAATCAATATTCAAAGAAAATGTTCAGTATTCAAAGAAAAATGTTTAATAAATAAAATTTTATTCTCGTTGACACATTCATAAATATAACGCAAAGTTCGCAATCACAGTTGAAACAATTGCATAAATCTAAGACTAGCAAATGTTATCACGGGGAAATCTACAGGTAGACCTCCTTAAAAAGTTGTAAGTATATATTGACGTCCCTTTTCCTCACCTTTTTAATATCGAGACGTCTTATTGTTTGCAATATTGTACTATGTACTAATTAACGAAAATCATTGTTATATTTTAGTGTTATGTGTCATATGTGTAACGGCATTCGTTTGTATCCTGTTTTACAATTATGTTGAATACCGTGTGTCAACGTTTAATGCGATTCACTTGTATGCATTTCTTTATAATTTTTCATCATCATTAGTATCTTTTAGGATGTCATTGGTAATAAGAAATTATATATGATTTCTCAATTGCATAGCATGATTGCATTAAAACCTTTTTTTTCCGTGATACATTTGCTAGTCTATGTGATTCATGCAATTATTTCAACTGTGAGTGCGATCTTGCATTACATTGAGAAAACAATGTTCTGAAAACAAATTTCTTTTTCTCTTTATTAAAAAGTAATACTTATAGTAGATACATGATTTGCAAACTTGTAACACTCTATACATATATAGAGGTACATTTTAAATGCAACATCATGATACCATGCTGTAATATTACTTCGCACAATGACGGATATATAAGATACAAATAATAACAAAATAAAGAAAGAAAATCGTACATTTCCTAGTTTTCGTAATTATGAATACGTTCGCGAAATTTGAACATTTGTGCTTCTTTTTGTACAATTTTATACGTTCTATATTATTTATTTTCTTTATTTTATTAAAACGTATTTTATTTTATTTGATATGTTTGTCCTTTATAAGTTTTCCTTTATAAATCTTTTTATTTATTCGATAAATTTGTTAATTTTCTATTGAATATATTATTTGCTTTTATACTACCGTTATTATATCGTGTGCGGGAATATATCTTAACAGTCATTAAAAATTTTAATGCCTGCATACGATGAATGTAACACTTTTTATGAATGTCAAACCATTCAGCATGCATTTTATTAGTGGCATGTATACCTTCATTTATCATCTTTTCAAGAAGTTGTGTGGATGCCCAATGATGTTGCCACGAACGATTAAAAGCCATTAACTGTGTTTTAATGATATTTATAAAAAGATTTGTTAGTCGAACTAATTTCGTGACTGTCGGCGCATCTTCGTCTGCATTAGGATATTCTCGATATTCGATATATTTTTCATTAGCTGTTACGTCTTCCATTGGTGTTTTTTAACATTATTTGACGACAATAGTTACAATCATTTTTTTCAATACATCGTCGTGCTACATATCCTGCAAAGAATGTAATAGCATTTTCATCATAATTACTTATTATATTCATATTTTCAATGTCTACATCATCGTATTCCTCTACAATTTCTGCATGTTTATCGAACAATTCTGTTTCTGAATCAACATCATCATCAACAACAACAACGTCAGCATTATTAACACTTATGCAATGTTCAATCGTTTTCATGAGATGATTCGGCTGATTAATAAGAGCCTCACTTTCAGAACATTGAACGTTGCCCTTATCGCTTGCCAGAATGTAACCCGTAGAAAGAATATGTCTAACAGACAGTCGTACCATTCTTGCGGTTGGATTAGGATTAAATCCTCCGCGTTGTCGAAGTTTTGAAAACAAATGTTCCACTGAATCTTGATTACATAAACCTGTTGCAAGTTCAAACTTATCATATTTACGTGAAAGTATCTTATACAAAGTAAGAATAGCTTGTGTTTGTAATCACGAAACCTTTGAAGCATGGAACTTGAAATACTTTATTCGGAAATTTTGATCATCCTGAACACCATTGCACAAAATTAGTCAAAAGTATTTCAATATCAGGATTTTTTTGAGATAATGGCCGTTTTCCACCAAATTTAACTTTAAGGCTATAAGAATTGCAAGCATCTATTACGTTATTCATATATTCAGCAAAATCAGCCGTAGCTTTCCATGTATTAGAATCTAATTCTTTTTCGTCACCGGCTATTTTAATTGCAGCTGCGAATTTATTACTAAATAATTGAAACGCTCTTTTCACGTTCATGGCTTCAAAACTATTTGGACGAATGTGTGCCTCTGTTATATGGGATAATAAATTTGAGCCTCCTTTTGTAGCATTATCGATACACCACGTCTTAATAACAATCTGAATATGATACATATTTTCCCCGTTGCAATATATCTTATCATGGATTCTAAGGAAACAGCTAATCTTTTAACTAAGTTACTTTAATTTTTTATATATAAAAAATGGTGTTTGTACTTCAACACCGAGGGAAGTTTGACTAAACGCAGCTTGATTGATGTTA